>NW_024606026.1:5000-6400 GCF_018296145.1 Oncorhynchus tshawytscha | reverse complement strand
TGATATACAGTACACCCCCTGGACAGGACACTAGTCCTGCGGCCTGCAACGGAATCATGCGGTCTCTCCTTCACTGCAGCCGAAGTGAGTAAGACATTTAAACGTGTTAACCCTCGCAAGGCTGCAGGCCCAGACGGCATCCCCAGCCGCGCCCTCAGAGCATGCGCAGACCAGCTGGCCGGTGTGTTTACGGACATATTCAACCAATCCCTATACCAGTCTGCTGTTCCCACATGCTTCAAGAGGGCCACCATTGTTCCTGTTCCCAAGAAAGCTAAGGTAACTGAGCTAAACGACTACCGCCCGTAGCACTCACATCCGTCATCATGAAGTGCTTTGAGAGACTAGTCAAGGACCATATCACCTCCACCCTACCTGACACCCTTGACCCACTCCAATTTGCTTACCGCCCAAATAGGTCCACAGACGATGCAATCTCAACCACACTGCACACTGCCCTAACCCATCTGGACAAGAGGAATACCTATGTGAGAATGCTGTTCATCGACTACAGCTCGGCATTCAACACCATAGTACCCTCCAAGCTCGTCATCAAGCTCGAGACCCTGGGTCTCGACCCCGCCCTGTGCAACTGGGTACTGGACTTCCTGACGGGCCGCCCCCAGGTGGTGAGGGTAGGCAACAACATCTCCTCCCCCGCTGATCCTCAACACTGGGGCCCCACAAGGGTGCGTTCTGAGCCCCCTCCTGTACTCCCTGTTCACCCACGACTGCGTGGCCATGCACGCCTCCAACTCAATCATCAAGTTTGCGGACGACACAACAGTGGTAGGCTTGATTACCAACAACGACGAGACGGCCTACAGGGAGGAGGTGAGGGCCCTCGGAGTGTGGTGTCAGGAAAATAACCTCACACTCAACGTCAACAAAACTAAGGAGATGATTGTGGACTTCAGGAAACAGCAGAGGGAACACCCCCATCCACATCGATGGAACAGTAGTGGAGAGGGTAGCAAGTTTTAAGTTCCTCGGCATACACATCACAGACAAACTGAATTGGTCCACTCACACAGACAGCATCGTGAGGAAGGCGCAGCAGCGCCTCTTCAACCTCAGGAGGCTGAAGAAATTCGGCTTGTCACCAAAAGCACTCACAAACTTCTACAGATGCACAATCGAGCATCCTGGCGGGCTGTATCACCGCCTGGTATGGCAACTGCACCGCCCTCAACCGTAAGGCTCTCCAGAGGGTAGTGAGGTCTGCACAACGCATCACCGGGGGCAAACTACCTGCCCTCCAGGACACCTACACCACCCGATGCTACAGGAAGGCCATAAAGATCATCAAGGACATCAACCACCCGAGCCACTGCCTGTTCACCCCGCTGTCATCCAGAAGGCGAGGTCAGTACAGGTGCATCAAAGCTGGGACCGAGAGA
>NW_024606025.1:0-6397 GCF_018296145.1 Oncorhynchus tshawytscha | reverse complement strand
CAACACAACATGACAACATGGTAGCAACACAACATGACAACATGGTAGCAACACAACATGACAACACAGTATGGTAGCAACACAACATGACAACATGGTAGCAACACAACATGACAACACAGTATGGTAGCAACACAACATGACAACAACATGGTAGCAACACAACATGACAACATGGTAGCAACACAACATGACAACACAGTATGGTAGCAACACAACATGACAACATGGTAGCAACACAACATGACAACACAGTATGGTAGCAACACAACATGACAACATGGTAGCAACACAACATGGTACAAACATTATTGGGCACAGACAACAGCACAAAGGGCAAGAAGGTAGAGACAACAATACATCAGGCAAAGCAGCCACAACTGTCAGTAAGAGGGTCCATGATTGAGTCTTTGAATGAAGAGATGGAGATAAAACTGTCCAGTTTGAGAGTTTGTTGCAGCTCGTTTCAGTCACTAGCTGCAGCGAACTGAAAAGAGGAGCGACCCAGGGATGTGTTTGCTTTGGGGACCTTTAACAGAATGTGACTGGCAGAACGGATGTTGTATGTGGAGGATGAGGGCTGCAGCAGGTGTCTCATATATGGGGAAGTGAGCCCTAAGAGGGTTTTATAAATAAGCATCAACCAGTGGGTCTTGCGACGGATACACAGAGATGACCAGTGTACAGAGGAGTATAGAGTGCAGTGATGTGTCCTATAAGGAGCATTGGTGGCAAATCTGATGGCCGAATGGTAAAGAACATCTAGCCGCTCGAGAGCAACCTTACCTGCGGATCTATAAATTGTCTCTGTAATCTAGCATGGGTATGATGGTCATCTAAAATCAGGGATAGTTTAGCAGCTGGGGTGAAAGAGGAGCGATTACGATTGCAGTCTTTGAAAAAAAGCAAACAAATTCCAATTGAACATGATACATTTAGTGTTTAATTTGCATTGTTTTTTTTTGTTGTAAATGCCTCACGACAGGCACCTCTCTGAATCCTGCAGCCGAGAGTATCAGGTGTGCCACTTCAGCTTCCATTTCCCCCAGTAAGTAGTTGATTGATTGGTTAGATTTATTAGATAACCAAAACTAGGCAGCTGCTTCAGCCTGAGAGTTACAGTTACATACATCAACAAGTATAAAAACATATTAAAGCATAAAAGTCTATTTCAGTGTGAAGTGCGATCTGAGGATCGTCATACAATTCATAACAGATCATTAAAACGGAATAAAATGAGTTATTACACCTTTAAGTTTCGCAGCAAATAAACTTTTCAGTATGTTTTTATCTTTTTGTGGTTGTGAAACAACAGAGATATGTGAAACAACAGAGATATGTGGTTGTGAAACAACAGAGATATGTGAAACAACAGAGATATGTGGTTGTGAAACAACAGAGATACAGTGGCTAGCAAATGTATTCACTCCCCTTGGCATTTTACCTATTTTATTGCAATACAACCTGGAATTAAAATAGATTTTCTTTCGGGATTTGTATCATTTGATTTACACAAATTTGATGATGCAAAATATTTTTTATTGTGAAACAAACAAGAAATAAGACCAAAAAAATGAAAACTTGAGCGTGCGTAACTATTCACCACCCCAAAGTAAATACTTTGTAGAGCCACCTTTTCCAGCAATTACATCTGCAAGTCTCTTGGGGTATGTCTCTGTAAGCTTGGAACATCTAGTCACTGGGATTTCTGCTCATTCTTCAAGGCAAAACTTCTCCAGCTCCTTCAAGTTGGATGGGTTCCACTGGTGTACAGCAATCTTTAAGTCATACCACAAATTCACAGTTGGATTGAGGTCTGGGCTTTGACTCGGCCATTCCAAGACATTTAAATGTTTCCCTTAAACCACTCGAGTGTTGCTTTTGCAGTATGCTTAGGGTCATTGTCCTGCTGGAAGGTGAACCTCCGTCCCAGTCTCAAATCTCTGGAAGACAGAAACAGGTTTCCCCTCAACAATTTCCCTGTATTTAGCTCCATCCATCATTCCTTCAATTCTGACCAGTTTCCCAGTCACTGCCGATGGAAAAACATCCCCACAGCATGATGCTGCCACCACCATGCTTCACTGTGAGAATGGTGTTCTCGGGTGATGAGAGGTGTTGGGTTTGCGCTAGACATAGTGTTTTTCTTGATGGCCAAAAAGCCCAATTTTTTTCTCATCTGACCAGAGAACTTTCTTCCATATGTTTGGGGAGTGTCCCAGATGCCTTCTGGGGAACACCAAACGTGTTTTCTTATTATTTTCTTTAAGCAATGGCTTTTTCTGGCTACTCTTCCGTAAAGCCCAGCTCTGTGGAGAGTACGGCTTAAAGTGGTCCTATGGATAGATACTCCAATCTCCGCTGTGGAACTTTGCAGCTCCTTCAGGGTTATCTTTGGTCTCTTTGTTGCCTCTCTGATTAATGCCCTCCTTGCCTGGTCCGTGAGTTTTGGTGGGCGGCCCTCTCTTGGCAGGTTTGTTGTGGTGCCATATTCTTTCCATTTTTTAATAATGGATTTAATGGTGCTCCGTGGGATGTTCAAAGTTTCTGATGTTTTTTAATAACCCAACCCTGATCTGTACTTCTCCACAACTTTGTCCCTGACCTGTTTGGAGAGCTCCTTGGTCTTCATGGTGCTGCTTGCTTGGTTGTGTTGCAAACTCTGGGGCCTTTCGGAACAGGTGTATATATACTGAGCTCATGTGACACTTAGATTGCACACAGGTGGACTTTATTTAACTAATTATGTGACTCCTGAAGGTAATTGGTTCCACCAGATCTTATTTAGGGACTTGATAGCAAAGGGGGTGAACACACGCACACATATGCACACACCACTTTTCATTTTTAAATTTTTTTAAGAGATTTTTTAAAACAAGTTATTTTTTAAATTTCACCTTACAAATTTGAACTATTTTGTGCATTACATGAAATCCAAAGAAATAATCCAGTTAAATTACAGGTTGTAATACAACAAAATAGGAAAAACGCCAAGGAGGATGAATACTTTTGCATGTGATACGTTAATGTGAAACAACATTGATATGTGGTTTTGAAACAACAGTGATATGTGTTACATGGTTGTGAAATAACAGTTTGTTTACATCCATGTTAGTGAGCATTTCTCCATTGCCAAGATAATCCATCCACCTGTCAGGTGTGGAAGCTGATTAACTTCCTATGGCTGCAGGGGCAGTATTGAGTAGCTTGGATGAAAGTAAACTGCTTGCTCCTCAGTCCCAGTTGCTAATATATGCATATTATTATTAGTATTGGATAGAAAACACTCTGAAGTTTCTAAAAATGTTTGAATGATGTCTGTGAGTATAACAGAACTCATATGGCAGGCAAAACCTGAGAAGAAATCCAAACAGGAAGTGGGAAATCTGAGGTTTGTCGATTTTCAACCCAGCCCCTATTGAATACACAGTGGGATATAGGTTATGTTGCACTTCCTAAGGCTTCCACTAGATGTCAATCGTCTTTAGAAACTTGTTTAAGGATTCTACTGTGAAGTGGGACCGAATGAGACCGGAATGAGTCAGAGATCTGTCAGAAACCGTCTCACGGAAGCTCCTCTGTGTGCTCGTCGTCCTCACCATGGTCTTGACCCGACTGTAGTTCTGCATTGTAACTGACTTCAGTGAGAAAATGCTCACATTTGATGGCCATTGGCCTCGCTGGAGAAGTGTCCTCTTTATGGATGAATCCACGTTTCAACAGCACCGGGCAGATGGCAGACAGAGTGTATGGTGTTGTGGGGGTGAGCGATTTGCTGATAACATTGTAAACAGAGTGCCCCATGGTGGCTGTGGGGTTATGGTATGGGGCAGGTATGAGCTATGTACAACGAACACAATTGCATTTTATCAATGTTTTGGAGGAGTCTCAGTCTTAATTCATTTTCCACACACGGTCTGTGTCTGTACCAAGCTGGTCCGACCAAGCTGACTCCACACTCCAAGACTGCTTCCACCACGTGGACTGGGAGATGTTTCGTATTGCGTCAGACAACAACATTGACGAATACGCTGATACGGTGTGCGAGTTCATTAGAACGTGCGTTGAAGATGTCGTTCCCATAGCAACGATTAAAACATTCCCTAACCAGAAACCATGGATTGATGGCAGCATTCGTGTGAAACTGAAGGCACGAACCACTGCTTTTAATCAGGGCAAGGTGTCTGGTAACATGACTGAATACAAACAGTGCAGCTATTCCCTCCGCAAGGCTATCAAACAAGCTAAGCGCCAGTACAGAGACAAAGTAGAATCTCAATTCAACGGCTCAGACACAAGAGGTATGTGGCAGGGTCTACAGTCAATCACGGACTACAGGAAGAAACCCAGCCCAGTCACGGACCAGGATGTCTTGCTCCCAGGCAGACTAAATAACTTTTGCCCGCTTTGAGGACAATACAGTGCCACTGACACGGCCTGCAACGGAATCATGCGGTCTCTCCTTCACTGCAGCCGAAGTGAGTAAGACATTTAAACGTGTTAACCCTCGCAAGGCTGCAGGCCCAGACGGCATCCCCAGCCGCGCCCTCAGAGCATGCGCAGACCAGCTGGCCGGTGTGTTTACGGACATATTCAACCAATCCCTATACCAGTCTGCTGTTCCCACATGCTTCAAGAGGGCCACCATTGTTCCTGTTCCCAAGAAAGCTAAGGTAACTGAGCTAAACGACTACCGCCCCGTAGCACTCACATCCGTCATCATGAAGTGCTTTGAGAGACTAGTCAAGGACCATATCACCTCCACCCTACCTGACACCCTTGACCCACTCCAATTTGCTTACCGCCCAAATAGGTCCACAGACGATGCAATCTCAACCACACTGCACACTGCCCTAACCCATCTGGACAAGAGGAATACCTATGTGAGAATGCTGTTCATCGACTACAGCTCGGCATTCAACACCATAGTACCCTCCAAGCTCGTCATCAAGCTCGAGACCCTGGGTCTCGACCGCCCCTGTGCAACTGGGTACTGGACTTCCTGACGGGCCGCCCCAGGTGGTGAGGGTAGGCAACAACATCTCCTCCCCGCTGATCCTCAACACTGGGGCCCCACAAGGGTGCGTTCTGAGCCCCCTCCTGTACTCCCTGTTCACCCACGACTGCGTGGCCATGCACGCCTCCAACTCAATCATCAAGTTTGCGGACGACACAACAGTGGTAGGCTTGATCACCAACAACGACGAGACGGCCTACAGGGAGGAGGTGAGGGCCCTCGGAGTGTGGTGTCAGGAAAATAACCTCACACTCAACGTCAACAAAACTAAGGAGATGATTGTGGACTTCAGGAAACAGCAGAGGGAACACCCCCATCCACATCGATGGAACAGTAGTGGAGAGGGTAGCAAGTTTTAAGTTCCTCGGCATACACATCACAGACAAACTGAATTGGTCCACTCACACAGACAGCATCGTGAGGCGCAGCAGCGCCTCTTCAACCTCAGGAGGCTGAAGAAATTCGGCTTGTCACCAAAAGCACTCACAAACTTCTACAGATGCACAATCGAGAGCATCCTGGCGGGCTGTATCACCGCCTGGTATGGCAACTGCACCGCCCTCAACCGTAAGGCTCTCCAGAGGGTAGTGAGGTCTGCACAACGCATCACCGGGGGCAAACTACCTGCCCTCCAGGACACCTACACCACCCGATGCTACAGGAAGGCCATAAAGATCATCAAGGACATCAACCACCCGAGCCACTGCCTGTTCACCCCGCTGTCATCCAGAAGGCGAGGTCAGTACAGGTGCATCAAAGCTGGGACCGAGAGACTGAAAAACAGCTTCTATCTCAAGGCCATCAGACTGTTAAACAGCCACCACTAACATTGAGTGGCTACTGCCAACACACTGTCAATGACACTGACTCTACTCCAGCCACTTTAATCATGGGAATTGATGGGAAATTATGTAAATATATCACTAGCCACTTTAAACAATGCTACCTTATATAATGTTACTTACCCTACATTGTTCATCTCATATGCATACGTTGATACTGTACTCTATATCATCGACTGCATCCTTATGTAATACATGTATCACTAGCCACTTTAACTATGCCACTTGGTTTACATACTTATCTCATATGTATATACTGTACTCGATATCATCTACTGTATCTTGCCTATGCTGCTCTGTACCATCACTCATTCATATATCCTTATGTACATATTCTTTATCCCCTTACACTGTGTATAAGACAGTAGTTTTTTTTTTGGAATTGTTAGTTAGATTACTTGCTCGTTATTACTGCATTGTCGGAACTAGAAGCACAAGCATTTCTACACTCGCATTAACATCTGCTAACCATGTGTATGTGACAAATAAAATTTGATTTGATTTGATTTGATTTGATTTGTATTTAGTTTTCATGCTA
>NW_024606024.1:0-6397 GCF_018296145.1 Oncorhynchus tshawytscha | reverse complement strand
GTCATAATATGATAGACACAGAGACAGTAGATCTAGCTGGTCTGTCATATTATAATAGAGACAGAAGATCTAGCTGGTCTGTCATAATATAATAGAGACAGTAGATCTAGCTAGTCTGTCATAATATAATAGAGACAGTAGATCTAGCTGGTCTGTCATAATATAATAGAGACAGTAGATCTAGCTGGTCTGTCATATTATAATAGAGACAGTAGATCTAGCTGGTCTGTCATAATATAATAGAGACACAGAGACAGTAGATCTAGCTGGTCTGTCATAATATAATAGAGACAGTAGATGTACCTGGTCTGTCATAATATAATAGAGATAGTAGATCTAGCTGGTCTGTCATAATATGATAGAGACACAGAGACAGTAGATCTAGCTGGTCTGTCATATATAATAGAGACAGTAGATCTAGCTGGTCTGTCATAATATAATAGAGACAGTAGATCTAGCTGGTCTGTCATATTATAATAGAGACAGTAGATCTAGCTGGTCTGTCATAATATAATAGAGACAGTAGATCTAGCTGGTCTGTCATAATATAATAGAGACAGTAGATCTAGCTGGTCTGTCATAATATAATAGAGACAGTAGATCTAGCTGGTCTGTCATAATATAATAGAGACAGTAGATCTAGCTGGTCTGTCATAATATAATAGAGACAGTAGATCTAGCTGGTCTGTCATATTATAATAGAGAAAGTAGATCTAGCTGGTCTGTCATAATATGATAGAGACACAGAGACAGTAGATCTAGCTGGTCTGTCATAATATAATAGAGACAGTAGATCTAGCTGGTCTGTCATAATATAATTGAGACAGTAGATCTAGCTGGTCTGTCATAATATAATAGAGACATTAGATCTAGCTGGTCTGTCATATTATAATCGAGACAGTAGATCTAGCTTGTATGTCATAATATAATAGAGACAGTAGATCTAGCTGGTCTGTCATAATATAATAGAGACAGTAGATCTAGCTGGTCTGTCATATTATAATAGAGACAGTAGATCTAGCTGGTCTGTCATATTATAATAGAGACAGTAGATCTAGCTGGTCAGGCATAATATAATAGAGACAGTAGATCTAGCTGGTCTGTCATATTATAATAGAGACAGTAGATCTAGCTGGTCTGTCATATTATAATAGAGACAGTAGATCTAGCTGGTCTGTCATAATATAATAGAGACACAGAGACAGTAGATCTAGCTGGTCTGTCATAATATAATAGAGACAGTAGATGTAGCTGGTCTGTCATAATATAATAGAGATAGTAGATCTAGCTGGTCTGTCATAATATGATAGAGACAGTAGATCTAGCTGGTCTGTCATAATATAATAGAGACAGTAGATCTAGCTGGTCTGTCATATTATAATAGACAGTAGATAGATCTAGCTGGTCTGTCATAATATAATAGAGACAGTAGATCTAGCTGGTCTGTCATATTATAATAGAGACAGTAGATCTAGCTGGTCTGTCATAATATAATAGAGACAGTAGATCTAGCTGGTCTGTCATAATATAATAGAGACAGTAGATCTAGCTGGTCTGTCAAAATATAATCGAGACAGTAGATGTACCTGGTCTGTCATAATATAACAGAGACAGTAGATCTAGCTGGTCTGTCATAATATAATAGAGACAGTAGATGTACCTGGTCTGTCATAATATAATAGAGACAGTAGATCAAGCTGGTCTGTCATATTATAATAGAGACAGAATATCTAGCTGGTCTGTCATAATATAATAGAGACAGTAGATCTAGCTGGTCTGTCATATTATAATAGAGACAGTAGATCTAGCTGGTCTGTCATAATATAATAGAGACAGTAGATCTAGCTGGTCTGTCATTTTATAATAGAGACAGTAGATCTAGCTGGTCTGTCATATTATAAAGAGACAGTAGATCTAGCTGGTCTGTCATATTATAATAGAGACAGTAGATCTAGCTGGTCAGTCATAATATAATAGAGACAGTAGATCTAAATGGTCTGTCATAATATATTAGAGACAGTAGATCTAGCTGGTCTGTCATTATATAACAGAGACAGTAGATCTAGCTGGTCTGTCATAATATAACAGAGACAGTAGATCTATTTGGTCTGTCATAATATAACAGAGACAGTAGATCTAGCTGGCCTGTCATATTATAATAGAGACAGTAGATCTAGCTGG
Organism: Oncorhynchus tshawytscha; assembly: GCF_018296145.1. Lineage (NCBI taxonomy): Eukaryota > Metazoa > Chordata > Actinopteri > Salmoniformes > Salmonidae > Oncorhynchus > Oncorhynchus tshawytscha. Next base: position 4,216 of record NW_024606024.1, on the reverse strand, counting down.
TCTGTCATAATATAATAGAGACAGTAGATCTAGCTGGTCTGTCATAGTATAATAGAGACAGTAGATCTAGCTGGTCTGTCATATTATAATAGAGACAGTAGATCTAGCTGGTCTGTCATATTATAATAGAGACAGTAGATCTAGCTGGTCTGTCATAATATAATAGAGACAGTAGATCTAGCTGGTCTGTCATAATATAATAGAGACAGTAGATCTAGCTGGTCTGTCATAATATAATAGAGACAGTAGATCTAGCTGGTCTGTCATATTATAATAGAGACAGTAGATCTAGCTGGTCTGTCATAATATGATAGAGACACAGAGACAGTAGATCTAGCTGGTCTGTCATAATATAATAGAGACAGTAGATCTAGCTGGTCTGTCATAGATCTAGCTGGTCTGTCATATATAATAGAGACAGTAGATCTAGCTGGTCTGTCATAATATAATAGAGACAGTAGATCTAGCTGGTCTGTCATATTATAATAGAGACAGTAGATCTAGCTGGTCTGTCATAATATAATAGAGACAGTAGATCTAGCTGGTCTGTCATAATATAATAGAGACAGTAGATCTAGCTGGTCTGTCATAATATAATAGAGACAGTAGATCTAGCTGGTCTGTCATAATATAATAGAGACAGTAGATCTAGCTGGTCTGTCATAATATAATAGAGACAGTAGATCTAGCTGGTCTGTCATAATATAATAGAGACAGTAGATCTAGCTGGTCTGTCATAATATGATAGAGACACAGAGACAGTAGATCTAGCTGGTCTGTCATAATATAATAGATCTAGCTGGTCTGTCATAATATAGACAGTAGATCTAGCTGGTCTGTCATAATATAATAGAGACAGTAGATCTAGCTGGTCTGTCATAATATAATAGAGACAGTAGATCTAGCTGGTCTGTCATAATATAATAGAGACAGTAGATCTAGCTGGTCTGTCATAGTACAAAAGAGTCAGTAGATCTAGCTGGTCTGTCATAATATAATAGAGACAGTAGATCTAGCTGGTCTGTCATATAATAATAGAGACAGTAGATCTAGCTCGTCTGTCATAATATAATAGAGACAGAGACAGTAGATCTTGTTGGTCTGTCGTAATATAATAGAGACAGTAGATCTAGCTGGTCTGTCATAATATAATAGAGACAGTAGATCTAGCTGGTCTGTCATAGTACACTAGAGACAGTAGATCTAGCTGGTCTGTCATATTAAAATAGAGACAGTAGATCTAGCTGGTCTGTCATAGTACACTAGAGACAGTAGATCTAGCTGGTCTGTCATAATATAATAGAGACAGTAGATCAAGCTGGTCTGTCATATTATAATAGAGACAGAATATCTAGCTGGTCTGTCATAATATAATAGAGACAGTAGATCTAGCTGGTCTGTCATATTATAATTGAGCCAGTAGATCTTGCTGGTCTGTCATAATATAATAGAGACAGTAGATCTAGCTTGTCTGTCATTTTATATTAGAGAGAGTAGTAGATCTAGCTGGTCTGTCATATTATAAAAGAGACAGTAGATCTAGCTGGTCTGTCATATTATAATAGAGACAGTAGATCTAGCTGGTCAGTCATAATATAATAGAGACAGTAGATCTAAATGGTCTGTCATAATATATTAGAGACAGTAGATCTAGCTGGTCTGTCATTATATAACAGAGACAGTAGATCTAGCTGGTCTGTCATAATATAACAGAGACAGTAGATCTATTTGGTCTGTCATAATATAACAGAGACAGTAGATCTAGCTGGCCTGTCATATTATAATAGAGACAGTAGATCTAGCTGGTCTGTCATAATATAATAGAGACAGTAGATCTAGCTGGTCTGTCATAGTATAATAGAGACAGTAGATCTAGCTGGTCTGTCATATTATAATAGAGACAGTAGATCTAGCTTGTCTGTCATATTAAAATAGAGACAGTAGATCTAGCTGGTCTGTCATAATATAATAGAGACAGTAGATCTAGCTGGTCTGTCTAGCTGGTCTGTCATAATAATAGAGCAAGTAGATCTAGCTGGTCTGTCATAATATGATAGAGACACAGAGACAGTAGATCTAGCTGGTCTGTCATATTATAATAGAGACAGTAGATCTAGCTGGTCTGTCATAATATAATAGAGACAGTAGATCTAGCTGGTCTGTCATAATATAATAGAGACAGTAGATCTAGCTGGTCTGTCATAATATAATAGAGACAGTAGATCTAGCTGGTCTGTCATAATATAATAGAGACAGTAGATCTAGCTGGTCTGTCATAATATAATAGAGACAGTAGATCTAGCTGGTCTGTCATAATATAAGAGACACAGAGACAGTAGATCTAGCTGGTCTGTCATAATATAATAGAGACAGTAGATCTAGCTGGTCTGTCATAATATAATAGAGACAGTAGATCTAGCTGGTCTGTCATAATATAATAGAGACAGTAGATCTAGCTGGTCTGTCATAATATAATAGAGACAGTAGATCTAGCTGGTCTGTCATAATATAATAGAGACAGTAGATCTAGCTGGTCTGTCATATTATAATAGAGACAGTAGATCTAGCTGGTCTGTCATAATATAATAGAGACAGTAGATAGATCTAGCTGGTCTGTCATAATATAATAGAGACAGTAGATCTAGCTGGTCTGTCATAATATAATAGAGACAGTAGATCTAGCTGGTCTGTCATAATATACTAGAGACAGTAGATCTAGCTGGTCTGTCATATTATAATAGAGACAGTAGATCTAGCTGGTCTGTCATAATATAATAGAGACAGTAGATCTAGCTGGTCTGTCATAATATAATAGAGACAGTAGATCTAGCTGGTCTGTCATAATATAATAGAGACAGTAGATCTAGCTGGTCTGTCATAATATAATAGAGACAGTAGATCTAGCTGGTCTGTCATATTATAATTGAGCCAGTAGATCTTGCTGGTCTGTCATAATATAATAGAGACAGTAGATCTAGCTTGTCTGTCATTTTATATTAGAGACAGTAGATCTAGCTGGTCTGTCATATTATAAAAGAGACAGTAGATCTAGCTGGTCTGTCATATTATAATAGAGACAGTAGATCTAGCTGGTCAGTCATAATATAATAGAGACAGTAGATCTAAATGGTCTGTCATAATATATTAGAGACAGTAGATCTAGCTGGTCTGTCATTATATAACAGAGACAGTAGATCTAGCTGGTCTGTCATAATATAACAGAGACAGTAGATCTATTTGGTCTGTCATAATATAACAGAGACAGTAGATCTAGCTGGCCTGTCATATTATAATAGAGACAGTAGATCTAGCTGGTCTGTCATAATATAATAGAGACAGTAGATCTAGCTGGTCTGTCATAGTATAATAGAGACAGTAGATCAAGCTGGTCTGTCATATTATAATAGAGACAGTAGATCTAGCTTGTCTGTCATATTAAAATAGAGACAGTAGATCTAGCTGGTCTGTCATAATATAATAGAGACAGTAGATCTAGCTGGTCTGTCATAATATAATAGAGCAAGTAGATCTAGCTGGTCTGTCATAATATGATAGAGACACAGAGACAGTAGATCTAGCTGGTCTGTCATATTATAATAGAGACAGAAGATCTAGCTGGTCTGTCATAATATAATAGAGACAGTAGATCTAGCTGGTCTGTCATATTATAATCGAGACAGTAGATCTAGCTGGTCTGTCATATTATAATAGAGACAGTAGATCTAGCTGGTCTGTCATAATATAATAGAGACAGTAGATCTAGCTGGTCTGTCATAATATAATAGAGACAGTAGATCTAGCTGGTCTGTCAAAATATAATAGAGACAGACTAGCTGGTCTGTCATAATATAATAGAGACAGTAGATCTAGCTGGTCTGTCATATATAATAGAGACAGTAGATCTAGCTGGTCTGTCATAATATGATAGAGACACTATAATAGAGACAGTAGATCTAGCTGGTCTGTCATAATATAATAGAGACAGTAGATCTAGCTGGTCTGTCATAATATAATAGAGACAGTAGATCTAGCTGGTCTGTCATATTATAATAGAGACAGTAGATCTAGCTGGTCTGTCATAATATAATAGAGACACAGAGACAGTAGATCTAGCTGGTCTGTCATAATATAATAGAGACAGTAGATCTAGCTGGTCTGTCATAATATAATAGAGACAGTAGATCTAGCTGGTCTGTCATAGTACACTAGAGACAGT
>NW_024606023.1:0-6396 GCF_018296145.1 Oncorhynchus tshawytscha | reverse complement strand
AGATATAAAACTATTTTTTTGTGAAGAATCAACAACAAGTGGGACACAATCATGAAGTAGAACAACATTTATTGGATATTTCAAACTTTTTAACAAATCAAAAACTGAAAAATTGGGCGTGCAAAATTATTCAGCCCCCTTGAGTTAATACTTTGTAGCGCCACCTTTTGCTGCGATTACAGCTGTAAGTCGCTTGGGGTATGTCTATCAGTTTTGCACATCGAGAGACTGACATTTTCCCATTCCTCCTTGCAAAACAGCTCGAGCTCAGTGATGTTGGATGGAGAGCATTTGTGAACAGCAGTTTTCAGTTCTTTCCACAGATTCTCGATTGGATTCAGGTCTGGACTTTGACTTGGCCATTCTAACACCTGGATATGTTTATTTTTGAACCATTCCATTGTAGATTTTGCTTTATGTTTTGGATCATTGTCTTGTTGGAAGACAAATCTCCGTCCCAGTCTCAGGTCTTTTGCAGACTCCATCAGGTTCTCTTCCAGAATGGTCCTGTATTTGGCTCCAACCATCTTCCCATCAATTTTAACCATCTTCCCTGTCCCTGCTGAAGAAAAGCAGGCCGAAATCATGATGCTTCCACCACCATGTTTGACAGTGGGGATGGTGTTCAGGGTGATGAGCTGTGTCGCTTTTACGCCAAACATAACGTTTTGCATTGTTGCCAAAAAGTTCAATTTTGGTTTCATCTGACCAGAGCACCTTCTTCCACATGTTTGGTGTGTCTCCCAGGTGGCTTGTGGCAAACTTTAAAACAACACTTTTTATGGATATCTTTAAGAAATGGCCTTCTTGCCACTCTTCCATAAAGGCCCGATTTGTGCAATATACGACTGATTGTTGTCCTATGGACAGAGTCTCCCACCTCAGCTGTAGATCTCTGCAGTTCATCCAGAGTGAGCATGGGCCTCTTGGCTGCATCTCTGATCAGTCTTCTCCTTGTATGAGCTGAAAGTTTAGAGGGACGGCCAGGTCTTGGTAGATTTGCAGTGGTCTGATACTCCTTCCATTTCAATATTATCGCTTGCACAGTGCTCCTTGGGATGTTTAAAGCTTGGGTAATCTTTTTGTATCCAAATCCGGCTTTAAACTTCTTCACAACAGTATCTCGGACCTGCCTGGTGTGTTCCTTGTTCTTCATGATGCTCTCTGCGCTTTTAACGGACCTCTGAGACTATCACAGTGCAGGTGCATTTATAGAGACTTGATTACACACAGGTGGATTGTATTTATCATCATTAGTCATTTAGGTCAACATTGGATCATTCAGAGATCCTCACTGAACTTCTGGAGAGAGTTTGCTGCACTGAAAGTAAAGGGGCTGAATAATGTTGCACGCCCAATTTTTCAGTTTTGATTTGTTAAAAAGTTTGAAATATCCAATAAATGTCGTTCCACTTCATGATTGTGTCCCACTTGTTGATTCTTCACAAAAATAGTTTTATATCTTTGTTTGAAGCCTGAAATGTGGCAAAAGGTCGCAAAGTTCAAGGGGGCCGGAATACTTTCGCAAGGCACTGTATATTTCATGAAATTACATGTAGTCTGCCACAGAGTCTTAATCCGAAAGTCCATAAAACAGAATGAACAAAGACTATTTTGAATACTTTTCGATTGGGTCTCCTCATTCGATTCATAAGAGCCCACTCAACTGGCGCTCTCTGCACCTCAAAAACACAGACTGACAAGGACCTCTGCCAGTCTTTTACATACTGTATGTGATAACCAGACTGTGCACGTCAATTACCTCCGTAAAGAATATCATCTATGGCGCTGTATTCCTAGGGGCAATCTGCAGTACTAACAACAAAGGGACACCTCGCCAGTGTTAAACAGCTAAGTGACAGGGCTGGAGAAACGTAACCACTCAAATTGGATGCAAGGATTGAACATCCATGAGATCAAAATTACACGGAGACTAGTGGTTGTTTACAATGACATTTCTTAAAAACAAGGAGCAAAACTAGCTTATACTTTGGGCTGTGATGGGGTACAACAGTTGAACTAAGCTTATGAAGCATTTCTAAGTTATATTCTTCAAGAATCAATGAGTGATATATACACTGCTCAAAAAATAAAGGGAACACTTAAACACAATGTAACTCCAAGTCAATCACACTTCTGTGAATTCAAACTGTCCACTTAGGAAGCAACACTGATTGACAATAAATTCCACATGCTGTGGTGCAAATGGAATAGACAACAGGTGGAAATTATAGGCAATTTGCAAGACACCCCCAATAAAGGAGTGGTTCTGCAGGTGGTGACCACAGACCACTTCTCAGTTCCTATGCTTCCTGGCTGATGTTTTGGTCACTTTTGAATGTGGGCGGTGCTTTCACTCTAGTGGTAGCATGAGATGGAGTCTACAACCCACACAAGTGGCTCAGGTAGTGCAGCTCATCCAGGATGGCACATCAATGCGAGCTGTGGCAAAAAGGTGTTTGCTGTGTCTGTCAGCGTAATGTCCAGAGCATGGAGGTGCTACCAGGATACAGGCCAGTACATCAGGAGACGTGGAGGAGGCCGTAGGAGGGCAACAACCCAGCAGCAGGACTGTTACCTCTGCCTTTGTGCAAGGAGGAGCAGGAGGAGCACTGCCAGAGCCCTGCAAAATGACCTCCAGCAGGCCACAAATGTGCATGTGTCTGCTCAAACGGTCAGAAACAGACTCCATGAGGGTGGCATGAGGGCCCGACGTCCACAGGTTGGGGTTGTGCTTACAGCCCAACACAGTGCAGGACATTTGGCATTTGCCAGAGAACACCAAGATTGGCAAATTCGCCACTGGCACCCTGTGCTCTTCACAGATGAAAGCAGGTTCACACTGAGCACATGTGACAGACGTGACAGTCTGGAGACGCCGTGGAGAACGTTCTGCTGCCTGCAACATCCTCCAGCATGACCGGTTTGGCGGTGGGTCAGTCATGGTGTGGCATTTCTTTGGGGGCCGCACAGCTCTCCATGTGCTCGCCAGAGGTTGCCTGACTGCCATTAGGTACCGAGATAAGATCCTCAGACCCCTTGTGAGACCATATGCTGGTGCGGTTGGCCCTGGATTCCTCCTAATGCAAGACAATGCTAGACCTCATGTGGCTGGAGTGTGTCAGCAGTTCCTGCAAGAGGAAGGCATTGATGCTATGGACTGGCCCGCCCATTCCCCAGACCTGAATCCAATTGAGCACATCTGTGACATGTCTCGCTCCATGCTTTAGTCCAGGTCTGGGAGGAGATCCCTCAGGAGACCATCTGCCACCTCATCAGGAGCATGCCCAGGGGTTGTAGGGAGGTCATACAGGCACGTGGAGGCCACACACACACTACTGAGCCTCATTTTGACTTGTTTTAAGGACATTACATCAAAGTTGGATCAGCCTGTAGTGTGGTTTTCCACTTTAATTTTGAGTGTGACTCCAAATCCAGACCTCCATGGGATGATAAATTTGATTTCCATTGATAATTTGTGTGATTTTAATGTCAGCACATTCAACTATGTAAAGAAAAAAAGTATTTAATAAGAATATTTCATTCATTCAGATCTGGGATGTGTTATTTTAGTGTTACCTTTATTTTTTTGAGCAGTATATATATATATATATATATATATATATATATATATATATATATATATATAATTCACTTAAGTCTAAAAATGTATGTAGCAATCACAGATTGCCCCTTTGATGGCTTGTTTCATGTCACATCGAGACAAATCTGGTAGGCAAATAACTCCTACTCTATTCTGCTAGCTGTCACTTTCACATACAATTTAACGTACCCCACACACACTTTAATGAGCAAGTGTCTCCATCCAAAGCTGACCTTTCAAACTGGTTTGACGCAAGCCTGTTTGCCACAAATCTCTTATTGAAACGAGAAGGGACATTAAGAGCTCAGCAGCTATGGAGTTGTCAATAAAGAATCATAATTAGTGAACAACTTTCTCAGGTGTAGAAGTAAATAGATGTGCGGCCCAGTACCTGAGGGTGGCCTTGCGGTTAAGGCCGACGCCCTCAGCGCATACTATATGCAATTCACCGGTCTGTGTGGGTAAAAACCCAGCACCTGCTGGCTCTAAAAAATATAGAAAGAGTGCATATTTGAAATTAAAGGTTTTAGTTCTATCTGTTTGGGCTTCTTGCGGTCAATTGCAGTCTACAAATGATTTGTAATTATACTGAACAAAAATATAAAACGCAACATGTAAAGTGTTGGTCCAATGTTTCATTAGCTGAAATAAAAACACCCCAGAATTGTTCCATACACACAAAAAGCTTATTTCTATCAAATGTGCACAAATTTGTTTAAAGTGAGCATTTCTCCTTCGCCAAGATAATCCATCCACCTGGTAGGTGTGGCATATCAAGAAGCTGATTAAACAGCATGCTCATCACACAGGTGCATCTTGTGATGGGGACAATAAAAGGCCACTCTAAAAGTGCAGTTGTGTTACACAACGCCACAGATGTCTCAAGTTGAGGGAGCATGCAATTGGCAGCAATGTCCACCAGAGCTGTTGCCAGAGAATTTAATGTTAATTTCTCTAAATAAACTGCCTCCAACGTAGTTTGAGAATTTGGCAGTAAGTCCAACCGGCCTCACAACCGCAGACCATGTGTAACCACGCCAGCCCAGGACCTCGTCTGAGACCAGCCACCCTGACAGCTGATGAAACTGAGTATTTCTGTCTGTAAAAAAGCCCTTGTGGGGGAAAATGAATTCTGATTTGCTGGGCCTGGCACCCAAGTGGCTGGGCCTGGCACCCAAGTGGCTGGGCCTGGCTCCCAAACGGGTGGGCCTATGCCCTCCCAGGCCCACCTATGGCTGCGCACCTGACCAGTCATGTGAAATCCATAGATTAGAGCCTAATGAATTTATTTCAATTGACGTGTGTTGATGTGTAGGCCAAGGAACTTGAAGTTTTACACCCTCTCCACTGCGGTCTTCTTGATGTGGATAGGGGTGTACTCACTCTGCTGTTTCCTGAAGTTGACGATCAGCTCCTTCATTGTGTTGACATTGAGGGAGAGGTTATTTTCCTGGCACCACTCCTACAGGGCCCTCACCTCCTCCCTGTAGGCTCTCGTCATTGTTTGTAATCAGGCCTACTATTGTTGTGTCTGCAAACTTGATTGAGTTGGAGGCGTGCATGACCATGCAGTCATGGATGAAAAGGGAGTACAGGAGGGGGCTGAGCACAACTTGTGGGGCCCCTGTGTTGAGGATCAGCGAAGTGCAGGTGTTGTTTACTACCTTTACCACCTGGGGGTGGCCCATAAGGAAGTTCAGGACCCAGTTACACAGGGCGGTGTTCAGACTCAGGGCCCCAAGCTTAATGAGCTTGGAGGGTACTATGGTGTTGAAGGCAGAGCTACAGTCAATGAACAGTATTCCTCTTGTCCAGATGGGATAGGGCAGTGTGATGGGTGATTGCATCATCTGTGGCTCTATTGGGGCGGTATGCAAATTGAAGTGTATCTAGGGTGTCAGATAAGATCGAGATGGTATGGTCCTTAACAAGCCTCTCAAAGCACTTCATGTCAGAAGTGAGTGCTACAGGGCGATAGCTTTTCTTGGGTACAGGAACAATGGTGGACATCTTGAATCAAGTAGGGACAGCAGACTGGGTAGGAAAAGATTGAATATGTCTGTAAACACGCCAGCCAGATGGTTTGCACATGCTCTGAGGACACGGCTAGGGATACCGTCTGGGCCTGCAGCGTTGCGAGGGTTAACACGCTTAAATATCTTACTCATGTTGGCCACGGAGAACGAGAGGCCACAGTCCTGGGAGTGGGCCGTGTCAGTGGCACTCTGTTATCCTCAAAGTTGATAAAGGGGTTTAGCTTGTCTGGAAGCAAGACGTGTCCGTGACCTGGCTGGTTTTCCCTTTGTAATCCGTGATCGTCTGTAGACCCTGCCACTTTCTCTGTACTGACGTTTTGCCTGTTTGATTGCCTTAGAGGGAATAACTACACTTAGTATTCAACCATATTCCCAGTCAACTTGCCATGGCTAAATGGAGGTTCGCGATTCCAGTTTTGCACGAATGCTGCAATTTAGCCAGTGTTTCTGGTTTGGGTAGGTTTTATTAATAGTCAGTGGGAACATCCCCTATACACTTCCTGACGAACTCAGTCCCATTGTCCGTGTACATGTCTATGTTATTCTCAGAAGCTACCCGGAACATATCCCAGTCCACGTGATCAAAACAATCTTGAAGCGTGGATTCCGATTGGTCAGACGAGCGTTAGACCTTAGCACAGGTACTTCCTGTTTGAGTTTTTGCCTATAGGAGCAAAATGGAGTTGTGATCTGATCTTCCGAAGTGAGGGCGGGGAAGACCTTGTAGGAATCCCAGAAGGGGAGTAACAGTGGTCG
>NW_024606022.1:0-6394 GCF_018296145.1 Oncorhynchus tshawytscha | reverse complement strand
CCACCCTACCTGACTAACCCATCTGGACAAGAGGAATACCTATGTGAGAATGCTGTTCATCGACTACAGCTCGGCATTCAACACCATAGTACCCTCAAGCTCGTCATCAAGCTCGAGACCCTGGGTCTCGACCCCGCCCTGTGCAACTGGGTACTGGACTTCCTGACGGGCCGCCCCAGGTGGTGAGGGTAGGCAACAACATCTCCTCCCCGCTGATCCTCAACACTGGGGCCCCACAGGGTGCGTTCTGAGCCCCCTCCTGTACTCCCTGTTCACCCACGACTGCGTGGCCATGCACGCCTCCAACTCAATCATCAAGTTTGCGGACGACACAACAGTGGTAGGCTTGATTACCAACAACGACGAGACGGCCCTACAGGGAGGAGGTGAGGGCCCTCGGAGTGTGGTGTCAGGAAAATAACCTCACACTCAACGTCAACAAAACTAAGGAGATGATTGTGGACTTCAGGAAACAGCAGAGGGAACACCCCCCATCCACATCGATGGAACAGTAGTGGAGAGGGTAGCAAGTTTTAAGTTCCTCGGCATACACATCACAGACAAACTGAATTGGTCCACTCACACAGACAGCATCGTGAGGAAGGCGCAGCAGCGCCTCTTCAACCTCAGGAGGCTGAAGAAATTCGGCTTGTCACCAAAAGCACTCACAAACTTCTACAGATGCACAATCGAGAGCATCCTGGCGGGCTGTATCACCGCCTGGTATGGCAACTGCACCGCCCTCAACCGTAAGGCTCTCCAGAGGGTAGTGAGGTCTGCACAACGCATCACCGGGGCAAACTACCTGCCCTCCAGGACACCTACACCACCCGATGCTACAGGAAGGCCATAAAGATCATCAAGGACATCAACCACCGAGCCACTGCCAGGTGCATCAAAGCTGGGACCGAGAGACTGAAAAAACAGCTTCTATCTCAAGGCCATCAGACTGTTAAACAGCCACCACTAACATTGAGTGGCTACTGCCAACACACTGTCAATGACACTGACTCTACTCCAGCCACTTTAATCATGGGAATTGATGGGAAATGATGTAAATATATCACTAGCCACTTTAAACAATGCTACCTTATATAATGTTACTTACCCTACATTGTTCATCTCATATGCATACGTTGATACTGTACTCTATATCATCGACTGCATCCCTATGTAATACATGTATCACGAGCCACTATAACTATGCCACTTGGTTTACATACTTATCTCATATGTATATACTGTACTCGATATCATCTACTGTATCTTGCCTATGCTGCTCTGTACCATCACTCATTCATATATCCTTATGTACATATTCTTTATCCCCTTACACTGTGTATAAGACAGTAGTTTTTTTTTGGAATTGTTAGTTAGATTACTTGCTCGTTATTACTGCATTGTCGGAACTAGAAGCACAAGCATTTCGCTACACTCGCATTAACATCTGCTAACCATGTGTATGTGACAAATAAAATTTGATTTGATTTGATTTGGTAGCTGTGGTGGTGTCTTACCTAGCACGTCTAGCTGTGGTGGTGTCTTACCTAGCACGTCTAGCTGTGGTGGTGTCTTACCTAGCACGTCTAGCTGTGGTGGTGTCTTACCTAGCACGTCTAGCTGTGGTGGTGTCTTACCTAGCATGTCTAGCTGTGGTGGTGTCTTTACCTAGCACGTCTAGCTGGTAGCTGTGGTGGTGTCTTACCTAGCATCGTCTAGCTGTGGTGGTGTCTTACCTAGCACGTCTAGCTGGAAGCTGTGGTGGTGTCTTACCTAGCAAGTCTAGCTGTGGTGGTGTCTTACCTAGCACGTCTAGCTGTGGTGATGTCTTACCTAGCACATCTAGCTGGTAGCTGTGGTGGTGTCTTACCTAGCACGTCTAGCTGTGGTGGTGTCTCTACCGAAGTACCGCCTAGCTGTGGTGGTAAAGTCTAACCCAGCACGTCTAGCTGGTGAGCTGTGGTGGTGTCTTACCTAGCAAGTCTAGCTGTGGTGGTGTCTTACACCTAGCATGTCTAGCTGGTAGCTGTGGGGGGTGTCATACCTAGCACGTCTAGCTGTGGTGGTGTCTTACCTAGCACGTCTAGCTGTGGTGGTGTCTTACCTAGCACTTCTAGCTGTGGTGGTGTCTTACCTAGCATGTCTAGCTGGTAGCTGTGGTGGTGTCTTACCTAGCCGTCTAGCTGTGGTGATGTCTTACCTAGCACGTCTAGCTGTGTTGAGTGTCTTACCTAGCATGTCTAGCCTAGGTAGCTGTGGTGGTGTCTTACTAGCCGTCTCTGGCTGGTGGTGTCTTACCTAGCACGTCGCTGTGGTGGTGTCTTACCTAGCACGTCTAGCTGTGGTGGTGTCTTACTAGCATGTCTAGCTGTGGTGGTGTCTTACCTAGCACGTCTAGCTGTTAGCTGTGGTGGTGTCTTACCTAGCATGTCTAGCTGGTAGCTGTGGTGGTGTCTTACCTAGCACGTCTAGCTGGTAGCTGTGGTGGTGTCTTACCTAGCACGTCTAGCTGTGGTGGTGTCTTACCTAGCACATCTAGCTGTGGTGGTGTCTTACCTAGCACGTCTAGCTGTGGTGGTGTCTTACCTAGCACGTCTAGCTGTGGTGGTGTCTTACCTAGCATGTCTAGCTGGTAGCTGTGGTGGTGTCTTACCTAGCACGTCTAGCTGTGGTGGTGTCTTACCTAGCACGTCTAGCTGGTAGCTGTGGTGGTGTCTTACCTAGCACGTCTAGCTGGTAGCTGTGGTGGTGTCTTACCCTAGCATGTCTAGCTGGTAGCTGTGGTGGTGTCTTACCTAGCACGTCTAGCTGGTGGCTGTGGTGATGTCTTACCTAGCACGTCTAGCTGTGGTGATGTCTTACCTAGCACGTCTAGCTGTGGTGGTGTCTTACCTAGCATGTCTAGCTGGTAGCTGTGGTGGTGTCTTACCTAGCATGTCTAGCTGGTAGCTGTGGTGGTGTCTTACCTAGCACGTCTAGCTGGTCTGTGGTGGTGTCTTACCTAGCATGTCTAGCTGGTAGCTGTGGTGGTGTCTTACCTAGCACGTCTAGCTGTGGTGGTGTCTTACCCTAGCACGTCTAGCTGTGGTGGTGTCTTACCTAGCATGTCTAGCTGGTAGCTGTGGTGGTGTCTTACCTAGCACGTCTAGCTGGTACTGTGGTGGTGTCTTACCTAGCATGTCTAGCTGGTAGCTGTGGTGGTGTCTTACCTAGCACGTCTAGCTGGTAGCTGTGGTGGTGTCTTACCTAGCACGTCTAGCTGTGGTGGTGTCTTACCTAGCACATCTAGCTGTGGTGGTGTCTTACCTAGCATGTCTAGCTGTGGTGGTGTCTTACCTAGCACGTCTAGCTGTGGTGGTGTCTTACCTAGCATGTCTAGCTGGTAGCTGTGGTGGTGTCTTGCCTAGCACGTCTAGCTGTGGTGGTGTCTTACCTAGCACGTCTAGCTGTGGTGGTGTCTTACCTAGCATGTCTAGCTGTGGTGGTGTCTTACATAGCAAGTCTAGCTGGTAGCTGTGGTGGTATCTTGCCTAGCACATCTATCTGGTAGCTGTGGTGGTGTCAACACCTAGCACGTCTACCTGGTAGCTGTGGTGGTGTGTATCCAGCATGTCTAGCTGGTAGCTGTGGTGGTGTCTTACCTGGCACATCTGGCTGTGGTGGTGTCTTACCTAGCACGTCTAGCTGTTGTGGTGTCTTACCTGGCACGTCTAGCTGTCGTGGTGTCTTACCTAGCTGTCTAGCTGTTGTGGTGTCTTACCTAGCATGTCTTTCTGTGGTGGTGTCTTACCTAGCACGTCTAGCTGTGGTGGTGTCTTACCCTAGCACACACGTCTAGCTGGTAACTTTAATTGGTGTCTTACCTAGCAAGTCTAGCTGTGGTGGTGTCTTACCTAGCATGTCTAGCTGGTAGCTGTGGGTGGTGTCTTACCTAGCACGTCTAGCTGTGGTGGTGTCTTACCTAGCACGTCTAGCTGTGGTGGTGTCTTACCTAGCACGTCTAGCTGTGGTGGTGTCTTACCTAGCATGTCTAGCTGGTAGCTGTGGTGGTGTCTTACCTAGCACGTCTAGCTGTGGTGATGTCTTACCTAGCACGTCTAGCTGTGTTGGTGTCTTACCTAGCATGTCTAGCTGGTAGCTGTGGTGGTGTCTTACCTAGCACGTCTAGCTGTGGTGGTGTCTTACCTAGCACGTCTAGCTGTGGTGGTGTCTTACCTAGCACGTCTAGCTGTGGGTGTCTTACCTAGCATGTCTAGCTGTGGTGGTGTCTTACCTAGCACGTCTAGCTCTTAGCTGTCGTGGTGTCTTACCTAGCATGTCTAGCTGGTAGCTGTGGTGGTGTCTTACCTAGCACGTCTAGCTGGTAGCTGTGGTGGTGTCTTACCTAGCACGTCTAGCTGTGGTGGTGTCTTACCCTAGCACGTCTAGCTGTGGTGGTGTCTTACCTAGCATGTCTCAGCTGTGGTGGTGTCTTACCTAGCACGTCTAGCTGTGGTGGTGTCTTACCTAGCATGTCTAGCTGGTAGCTGTGGTGGTGTCTTACCTAGCACGTCTAGCTGTGGTGGTGTCTTACCTAGCAAGTCTAGCTGGTAGCTGTGGTGGTGTCTTACCTAGCACGTCTAGCTGGTAGCTGTGGTGGTGTCTTTATCCAGCATGTCTAGCTGGTAGCTGTGGTGGTGTCTTACCTAGCACGTCTAGCTGGTGGCTGTGGTGATGTCTTACCTAGCAAGTCTAGCTGTGGTGATGTCTTACCTAGCACGTCTAGCTGTGGTGATGTCTTACCTAGCATGTCTAGCTGGTAGCTGTGGTGGTGTCTTACCTAGCACGTCTAGCTGGTAGCTGTGGTGGTGTCTTACCTAGCATGTCCAGCTGGTAGCTGTGGTGGTGTCTTACCTAGCACGTCTAGCTGGTAGCTGTGGTGGTGTCTTACCTAGCATGTCCAACTGGTAGCTGTGGTGGTGTCTTACCTAGCACGTCTAGCTGGTAGCTGTCGTGGTGTCTTACCTAGCACATTTAGCTGTGGTGGTGTCTTAACTAGCACATTTAGCTGTGTTGGTGTCTTACCTAGCATGTCTAGCTGTGGTGGTGTCTTACCTAGCACGCCTAGCTGGTAGCTGTGGTGGTGTCTTACCTAGCACGTCTAGCTGTGGTGGTGTCTTACCTAGCACGTCTAGCTGCTGGTGGTGTCTTACCTAGCACGTCTAGCTATGGTGGTGTCTTACCTAGCACGTCTAGCTGTGGTGGTGTCTTACCTAGCACGTCTAGCTGGTAGCTGTGGTGGTGTCTTACCTAGCACGTCTAGCTGTGATGATGTCTTACCTAGCACGTCTAGCTGTGGTGATGTCTTACCTAGCACGTCTAGCTGGTAGCTGTGGTGGTGTCTTACCTAGCACGTCTAGCTGTGATGGTGTCTTACCTAGCACGTCTAGCTGTGGTGATGTCTTACCTAGCACGTCTAGCTGGTAGCTGTGGTGGTGTCTTACCTAGGACGTCTAGCTGGTAGCTGTGGTGGTGTCTTACCTAGCACGCCTAGCTGTGGTGATGTCTTACCTAGCACGTCTAGCTGTGGTGGTGTCTTACCTAGCAATTCTAGCTGGTAGCTGTGTCGGTGTCTTACCTAGCACGTATAGCTGTGGTGATGTCTTACCCAGGACGTCTAGCTGGTAGCTGTGGTGGTGTCTTACCTAGCACGTCTAGCTGTGGTGATGTCTTACCTAGCATGCCTAGCTGTGGTGGTGTCTTACCTAGCACGTCTAGCTGTAGCTGTGGTGGTGTCTTACCTAGCATGTCTAGCTGGTAGCTGTGGTGGTGTCTTACCTAGCACGTCTAGCTGGTAGCTGTGGTGGTGTCTTACCTAGCATGTCTAGCTGGTAGCTGTGGTGGTGTCTTACCTAGCACGTCTAGCTGGTAGCTGTGGTGGTGTCTTACCTAGCATGTCCAGCTGGTAGCTGTGGTGGTGTCTTACCTAGCACGTCTAGCTGGTAGCTGTGGTGGTGTCTTACCTAGCACGTCTAGCTGTAGCTGTGGTGGTGTCTTACCTAGCACGTCTAGCTGTGTGTGGTGTCTTACCCTAGCACGTCTAGCTGTGGTGGTGTCTTACCTAGCACGTCTAGCTGGTAGCTGTGGTGGTGTCTTACCTAGCACGTCTAGCTGTGGTGGTGTCTTACCTAGCACGTCTAGCTGTGGTGGTGTCTTACCTAGCACGTCTAGCTGTGGTGGTGTCTTACCTAGCACGTCTAGCTGTGGTGGTGTCTTACCTAGCACGTCTAGCTGGTAGCTGTGGTGGTGTCTTACCTAGCACGTCTAGCTGTGGTGGTGTCTTACCTAGCACGTCTAGCTGTGGTGATGTCTTACCTAGCACGTCTAGCTGGTAGCGTGGTGTCTTACCTAGCAC
>NW_024606021.1:0-6394 GCF_018296145.1 Oncorhynchus tshawytscha | reverse complement strand
CGAGTAACAATGACCTGAAGGATTCAGGAGTGAAGCTGCTCTCTGCTGGACTGGGGAATCCCCACTGTAAACTGGAGACTCTGAGGTCACACACACAATGGACACACTGAACACACACACTGGACACACACACTTGACACACACACACACACACACACACACACACAGGACAAACACACTGGACACACTGGACAGACACACACAAACAATGGACACACCCACACATACTGGACACACACAAACTGGACACACACAGACTCTACACACCCACACATTCTGAACACACACAAACAGACACACACTGGATGGTTCATTTAGTTGTGTTTGAAACATCTTCTTACTTAGAAAGACAATTTCTCAAATCCAACATTCAGTTACTTTTTGGCCAAAACATAACCCAAAACACAACCAAAACAAACTGCAAATGCAACCAAAGCGTTTGGGACCAAATACTAAACTTTTGACTTCTTTAATACACTATAATAAAATAAAATTAATGAATTAGTCAGAATACTTTTAAAATATTTAAAAGGGGGACTATGTAGATATATGAAGAGAATAAACCAAACAACATACAGGAACTCAAGTCCTTCTGTTCACCTGACTTAGAATTCCTCACAATCAAATGTCGTCCACATTATTTACCAAGGGAATTCTCTTCGATTATAATCACAGCCGTATATATTCCCCCCAAGCAGACACATCGATGGCCCTGAACAAACATTATTTGACTCTTTACAAACTGGAAACCACATATCCTGAGGCTGTATTCATTGTAGCTGGGGATTTTAACAAGGCTAATCTGAAAACAAGGCTCCCTAAATTGTACCAGCATATCAATTGCGCAACAAGGTCTGGTAAAACCTTGGATCATTGCTATTCTAACTTCCGCGACGCATATAAGGCCCTCCCCCACCCTCCTTTCAGAAAAGCTGACCGCGACTCCATTTTGTTGCTCCCTGCCTACAGACGGAAACTCAAAAAGGAAGCTCCCGAGCTCAGGTCTGTTCAACGCTGATACAACCAATCTGATTCCACACTTCAAGACTGCTTCGATCAAGTGGACTGGGATATGTTCCGCATTGCGTCCAACAACAACATTGACGAATACGCTGATTCGGTGAGCGAGTTCATTTGAAAGTGCATTGATGATGTCGTTCCCATAGCAATGATTAAAACATTCCCTAACCAGAAACCGGGGATTGATGGCAGCATTCGTGTGAAACTGAAAGCGCAAACCACTGCTTTTAACCATGGCAAGGTGACCGGAAACATGACCGAATATAAACAGTGTAGCTATTCCCTCCGCAAGGCAATCAAACAAGCTAAGCGTCAGTATAGAGACAAAGTAGAGTCACAATTCAACGGCTCAGACACAAGAGGTATGTGGCAGGGTCTACAGACAATCACGGATTACAAAAAGAAGGACCAGGATGTCTTTCTCCCAGGCAGACCAAATAACTTTTTTGCCCGCTTTGAGGACAATACAGTGCCACTGACACGGCCCGCTACCAAAACCTGCGGACTCTCCATCACTGCAGCCGACGTGAGGAAAACATTTAAACGTTTTAACCCTCACAAGGCTGCAGAACCAGGCGGCATCCCTAGCCACGTCCTCAGAGCATGCGCAGACCAGCTGGCTGGTGTGTTTACGGACATATTCAATCAAACCTTATCCCAGTCTGCTGTTCCCACATGCTTCAAGAGGGCCACCATGGTCCCTGTTCCCTGGGTTTCGACCCCGCCCTGTGCAACTGGGTACTGGACTTCCTGACAGGCCGCCCCCAGGTGGTGAGCGTAGGTATCAACATCTCCACCCCGCTGATCCTCAACACTGGGGCCCCACAAGGGTGGGTTCTGAGCCCTCTCCTGTACTCCCTGTTCACCCATGACTGCGTGGCCATGCACGCCTCCAACTCAATCATCAAGTTTGTGGACGACACTACAGTGGTAGGCTTGATTACCAACAATGACGAGACGGCCTACAGGGAGGAGGTGAGGGCCCTCGGAGTGTGGTGTCAGGAAAATAACCTCACACTCAACGTCAACAAAACTAAGGAGATGATTGTGGACTTCAAGAAACAGCAGAGGGAACACCCCCTATCCACATCAATGGGACAGTAGTGGAGAGGGTAGTAAATTTTAAGTTCCTCGGCATACACATCACGGACAAACTGAATTGGTCCACCCACACAGACAGCATCGTGAAGAAGACGCAGCAGCGCCTCTTCAACCTCAGGAGGCTGAAGAAATTTGGCTTGTCACCAAAAGCACTCACAAACTTCTACAGATGCACAATTGAGAGCATCCTGTCGGGCTGTATCACCGCCTGGTACGGCAACTGCACCGCCCTCAACCGTAAGGCTCTCCAGAGGGTAGTGAGGTCTGCACAATGCATCACCGGGGGCAAACTACCTGCCCTCCAGGACACCGACACCACCCGAGCCACTGCCTGTTCACCCCGCTATCATCCAGAAGGCGAGGTCAGTACAGGTGCATCAAAGCTGGGACCGAGAGACTGAAAAACAGCTTCTATCTCAAGGCCATCAGACTGTTAAACAGCCACCACTAACATTGAGTGGCTGCTGCCAACACACTGACTCAACACTGACTCAACTCCAGCCACTTTAATAATGGGAATTGATGGGAATTGATGTAAAATATATCACTAGCCACTTTAAACAATGCTACTTAATATAATGTTTACATTACCCTACATTACTCATCTCATATGTATATACGGTACTCTATACCATCTACTGCATCTTGCCTATGCCGTTCTGTACCAGCACTCATTCATATATCTTTATGTACATATTCTTTATCCCTTTACACTTGTGTATAAGGTAGTAGTTGTGGAATTGTTAGGTTAGATTACTTGTTGGTTATTACTGCATTGTCGGAACTAGAAGCACAAGCATTTCGCTACACTCGCATTAACATCTGCTAACCATGTGTGTGTGCCCAATAAAATCTGCTAACCCTTTGTATGTGACCAATAACATCTGCTAACCATGTGTATGTGACCATTTACATCTGCTAACCCTGTGTATGTGACCAATAACATCTGCTAAACCATGTGTATATGACCAATAACATCTGCTAACCCTGTGTATGTAACCATTAACCTGTTGCGACGAGCGTTAACTATTCATGAAAATCGCAAATGAAATGAAATAAATATATTGGCTCTCAAGCTTAGCCTTTTGTTAACAACACTGTCATCTCAGATTTTCAAAAAATATGCTTCTCAACCATAGCTACACAAGCATTTGTGTAAGAGTATTGATAGCTAGCATAGCATTAAGCCTAGCATTCAGCAGGCAACATTTTCACAAAAACCAGAAAATCATTCAAATAAAATCATTTACCTTTGAAGAACTTTGGATGTTTTCAAGACTCTCAGTTAGATAGCATAGTATTCCTGTAGTTGGTCAACAAGTGATAAATGATAAAAATGTTCAAGTTTGATGTTGAAATGTTGAAGTTTTTCCCAATGAAACATTTTTTTTTAATGTGTATTCATTTCTAAACGGTGAAACAGAAATGTATTAAAATATTAAAATACCCTCAAATAAAAGGTGACATTATATAGTGTCATATGAAACATTTGAAACATTTGACCTCAAATCCAAAATGTTGGAGAATAGAGCCACATTTAAAATGTTAGCTTCACTGTCTAAATAGATATGGTGTGGACTGAATACTCAATACAATCTAAATCTGATACCTCACTGTCTAAATAGATATGGTGTGGACTGTATACTCAATACAATCTAAATCTGATACCTCACTGTCTAAATAGATATGGTGTGGACTGTATACTCAATACAATCTAAATCTGATACCTCACTGTCTAAATAGATATGGTGTGGACTGTATACTCAATACAATCTAAATCTGATACCTCACTGTCTAAATAGATATGGTGTGGACTGTATACTCAATACAATCTAAATCTGATACCTCACTGTCTAAATAGATATGGTGTGGACTGTATACTCAATACAATCTAAATCTGATACCTCACTGTCTAAATAGATATGGTGTGGACTGTATACTCAATACAATCTAAATCTGATACCTCACTGTCTAAATAGATATGGTGTGGACTGTATACTCAATACAATCTAAATCTGATACCTCACTGTCTAAATAGATATGGTGTGGACTGTATACTCAATACAATCTAAATCTGATACCTCACTGTCTAAATAGATATGGTGTGGACTGTATACTCAATACAATCTAAATCTGATACCTCACTGTCTAAATAGATATGGTGTGGACTGTATACTCAATACAATCTAAATCTGATACCTCACTGTCTAAATAGATATGGTGTGGACTGTATACTCAATACAATCTAAATCTGATACCTCACTGTCTAAATAGATATGGTGTGGACTGTATACTCAATACAATCTAAATCTGATACCTCACTGTCTAAATAGATATGGTGTGGACTGTATACTCAATACAATCTAAATCTGATACCTCACTGTCTAAATAGATATGGTGTGGACTGTATACTCAATACAATCTAAATCTGATACCTCACTGTCTAAATAGATATGGTGTGGACTGTATACTCAATACAATCTAAATCTGATACCTCAAATATGGTGTGGATGTATACTCTAAATCTGTCTAAATAGATATGGTGTGGACTGTATACTCAATACAATCTAAATCTGATACCTCACTGTCTAAATAGATATGGTGTGGACTGTATACTCAATACAATCTAAATCTGATACCTCACTGTCTAAATAGATATGGTGTGGACTGTATACTCAATACAATCTAAATCTGATACCTCACTGTCTAAATAGATATGGTGTGGACTGTATACTCAAATCTGATATACAAATAGATAAATCTGATACCTCAAATCTGTCTAAATAGAATATGGTGTGGACTGTATACTCAATACAATCTAAATCTGATACCTCACTGTCTAAATAGATATGGTGTGGACTGTATACTCAATACAATCTAAATCTGATACCTCACTGTCTAAATAGATATGGTGTGGACTGTATACTCAATACAATCTAAATCTGATACCTCACTGTCTAAATAGATATGGTGTGGACTGTATACTCAATACAATCTAAATCTGATACCTCACTGTCTAAATAGATATGGTGTGGACTGTATACTCAATACAATCTAAATCTGATACCTCACTGTCTAAATAGATATGGTGTGGACTGTATACTCAATACAATCTAAATCTGATACCTCACTGTCTAAATAGATATGGTGTGGACTGTATACTCAATACAATCTAAATCTGATACCTCACTGTCTAAATAGATATGGTGTGGACTGTATACTCAATACAATCTAAATCTGATACCTCACTGTCTAAATAGATATGGTGTGGACTGTATACTCAATACAATCTAAATCTGATACCTCACTGTCTAAATAGATATGGTGTGGACTGTATACTCAATACAATCTAAATCTGATACCTCACTGTCTAAATAGATATGGTGTGGACTGTATACTCAATACAATCTAAATCTGATACCTCACTGTCTAAATAGATATGGTGTGGACTGTATACTCAATACAATCTAAATCTGATAGCTCACTGTCTGTCTTCTGACTGATACTGCTTTTTAAACTGGCCTGGTCAGTGTCTCAAAAATGTGTACTATACATTATAGGACACTGATGTATCTGAATATGTTTAAAAAATATACTGCCACTATTTTCACCACCAAAGAATATCAGTGTGATTTTAATATGATTTGACTCTTTGCAGGCTGTCAGGCTGTCTAGTCACAGAGGAAGGCTGTGCTTCTCTGGTCTCAGCTCTGAGGTCAAACCCCTCACACCTGAGAGAGCTGGATCTGAGTAACAATGACCTGAAGGATTCAGGAGTGGAGCTGCTCTCTGCTGGACTGGGGAATCCCCACTGTAAACTGGAGACTCTGAGGTCAGTATTCCTGTAGTTGGTCAACAAGTGATAACTGTTCAACAGATCCACATGTGTTTACCAGACACACATAGTCCACACCATATGTGTTTGGACAGTGAAGCTTACAGTTTTAAATGTGGTGCTTTGCTCCAGCATTTTGGATTTGAGATACAATGTTTCATATTAGGTGACAGTACAGAATGTCTCCTTTTGTTTAAAGGTATTCATAGATATATATTTTAACATTTAGAAATGAAAGCACTTTATGTATGTAGTTCTCCCATTTGAAGAAGTCTTAATTATTTGGACAAATTATATTGTATTAAAGTATTCATAAATGTAGTATTTGGTCCCATATTCCATGTCTGCAGTGATTACATGCTTGTTTTTCTACAAACATGTTGAATGCATTTGAAGGTTGTTTTAGATGATGTAGAAACTGGTAGAAACTGAACAATT
>NW_024606020.1:0-6387 GCF_018296145.1 Oncorhynchus tshawytscha | reverse complement strand
TTTGGATTTTTTTTTCCAACCTTTAGCATCAGTCCTGGTGTAGGGTTTAGCATCAGTCCTGGTGTAGGGTTTAGGATCAGTCCTGGTGTAGGGTTTAGGATCAGTCCTGGTGTAGGGTTTAGCATCAGTCCTGGTGTAGGGTTTAGCATCAGTCCTGGTGTAGGGTTTAGCATCAGTCCTGGTGTAGGGTTTAGCATCAGTCCTGGTGTAGGGTTTAGGATCAGTCCTGGTGTAGGGTTTAGCATCAGTCCTGGTGTAGGGTTTAGCATCAGTCCTGGTGTAGGGTTTAGCATCAGTCCTGGTGTAGGGTTTAGCATCAGTCCTGGTGTAGGGTTTAGCATCAGTCCTGGTGTAGGGTTTAGGATCAGTCCTGGTGTAGGGTTTAGCATCAGTCCTGGTGTAGGGTTTACCCCAAGTGTCTTGGTGTAGGGTTTAGCATCAGTCCTGGTGTAGGGTTTAGGATCAGTCCTGGTTTAGAATCAGTCCTGGTTTAGGTTTAGGATCAGTCCTGGTGTAGGGTTTAGGATCAGTCCTGGTGTAGGGTTTAGGATCAGTCCTGGTGTAGGGTTTAGCATCAGTCCTGGTGTAGGGTTTAGGATCAGTCCTGGTGTAGGGTGTAGGATCAGTCCTGGTGTAGGGTTTAGGATCAGTCCTGGTGTAGGGTTTAGGATCAGTCCTGGTGTAGGGTTTAGCATCAGTCCTGGTGTAGGGTTTAGAATCAGTCCTGGTGCGGGGTCAGTCCTGGTGTAGGGTGTAGGATCAGTCCTGGTGTAGGGTTTAGCATCAGTCCTGGTGTAGGGTCAGTCCTGGTGTAGGGTTTAGCATCAGTCCTGGTGTAGGGTTTAGGATCAGTCCTGGTGTAGGGTTTAGGATCAGTCCTGGTGTAGGGTTTAGGATCAGTCCTGGTGTAGGGTTTAGCATCAGTCCTGGTGAAGGGTTTAGCATCAGTCCTGGTGTAGGGTTTAGCATCAGTCCTGGTGTAGGGTCAGTCCTGGTTTAGAATCAGTCCTGGTTTAGGGTCAGTCCTGGTGCAGGGTCAGTCCTGGTTTAAGGTCAGTCCTGGTGTAGAGTCAGTCCTGGTGTAGAGTCAGTCCTGGTTTAAGGTCAGTCCTGGTGCAGGGTTTAGGATCAGTCCTGGTGCAGGGTTTAGGATTAGTCCTGGTGTAGAGTTTAGGATCAGTTTAGGGTCAGTCCTGGTTTAGTGTCAGCCCTGCGGCAGGATTTAGGGTAGTGCAGCTCCACCTGCTGGCGGTGGGGTCTGAACATAGTACAGACAGACAGACAGACAGACAGACAGACAGACAGACAGACAGACAGACAGACAGACAGACAGACAGACAGACAGACAGACAGACAGACAGACAGACAGACAGACAGACAGACAGACAGACAGACAGACAGACAGACAGACAGACAGACAGACAGACAGACAGACAGACACTTTCTCTCTCCACAGACATTTGCCTGTCCGTCTTTTAGCCCCATGACTAACAACTGTATGACTACCGCTATGTGAAAACAAGTGACATTTAGTCCCCACCTACTTACACACACACACACACACACACACACACACACACACACACACACACACACACACACACACACACACACACATACACACACACACGTGGAATCCTATAGGTAAAGAAAAGGGCATACAAAACACCATTGTAAATACAACACACATCTATGTTTATTTATTTTCCCTTTTGTTCTTTAACTATTTGCACATCATTACAACACTGTATATAGACATATGACATTTGAAGTGTCTTTATTCTTTTGGAACTTTTGTGGGTGTAATGTTTACTGAGTGTAATGTTTACTGTTCATTTTTATTGTTTATTTCACTTTTGTTTGTCCATTTCACTTGCTTTGGCAATGTAAACATATGTTTCCCATGTCAATAAAGCCTCTTGAATTGAATTGAATTGAATTTAGAGAGATTCCAAATCCTTCCATAACAAAGCCATCACCTACAGAGAGATGAACCTGGAGAAGAGTCCCTAAGCAAGCTGGTCCTGGGGCTCTGTTCACAAACACAAACACACCCCACAGAGCCTCAGAACAGCAACACAATTAGACCCAACCAAATCATGTGAAAACAAAAGATATTTACTTCACATATTGGAAATAATTAACTTCTTAAGGTATAGTGGGCAGCATTTTCACTTTTGGATAAATAGCCCAATTTCAACTTCCTGCTACTCATACCAAGAATATAAATATGCATATTATTAGTAGATTTGGATTATTAACGTTTAAAAATACCCAAAGTGGTAAAGTATATATAAAGTAAAGGCAAGCAAAGTTTATAGGCAACTTTTGAAATATTTTGTAGTGACGTTGCGCATTTTGGAAGCTGTTTTCTTCTGGATCAAACACGTCAAATAAATTGACGTTTTGGACGGAATTAATCGAACAAAAAGGACCAATTGTGATGTTTATGGGACATATTGGAGTGCCACCAAAAGAAGCTCGTCAAAGGTAAGGCATGTTTTATACTTTATTTCTGCGTTTTGTGTAGCGCCTGCAGGTTGAAATATGCTACCCTCTTTGTTTACTGTTGTGCTATCATCAGATAATAGCATCTTATGCTTTAAGCGAAAAGCCTTTTAAAATCTGACATGTTGGCTGAATTCACAACGAGTGTAGCTTTAATTGAGTATCTTATATGTGATTTAATGAAAGGTTGATTTTTAAGTCTTTACTGAAGACTCATCTCTTCAGTGGGTCATATGATTGAGTGTAGTCTGGCCCAGGAGTGTGAAGGTGAACGGAAAGGCTCTGGAGCAACGAACCGCCCTTGCTGTCTCTGCCTGGCCGGTTCCCCTCTTTCCACTGGGATTCTCTGCCTCTAACCCTATTACAGGGGCTGGGTCACTGGCTTACTGGGGCTCTCTCATGCCGTCCCTGGAGGGGTGCGTCACCTGAGTGGGTTGATTCACTGTTGTGGTCATCCTGTCTGGGTTGGCGCCCCCCTTGGGTTGTGCCGTGGTGGAGATCTTTGTGGGCTATACTCAGCCTTGTCTCAGGATGGTAAGTTGGTGGTTGAAGATATCCCTCTAGTGGTGTGGGGGCTGTGCTTTGGCAAAGTGGGTGGGGTTATATCCTTCCTGTTTGGCCCTGTCCGGGGGGGTGACCTCGGATGGGGCCACAGTGTCTCCTGACCCCTCCTGTCTCAGCCTCCAGTATTTATGCTGCAGTAGTTTATGTGTCGGGGGGCTGGGGTCAGTTTGTTATATCTGGAGTACTTCTCCTGTCCTATTCGGTGTCCTGTGTGAATCTAAGTGTGCGTTCTCTAATTCTCTCCTTCTCTCTTTCTTTCTCTCTCTCGGAGGACCTGAGCCCTAGGACCTGAGCTCCAGGACTACCTGACATGATGACTCCTTGCTGTCCCCAGTCCACCTGGCCATGCTGCTGTTCCAGTTTCAACTGACCTGAGCCCTAGGACCATGCCCCAGGACTACCTGACATGATGACTCCTTGCTGTCCCCAGTCCACCTGGCCATGCTGCTGCTCCAGTTTCAACTTCCACCTGACTGTGCTGCTGCTCAGTTTCAACTGTTCTGCCTTATTATTATTGGACCATGCTGGTCATTTATGAACATTTGAACATCTTGGCCATGTTCTGTTATAATCTCCACCCGGCACAGCCAGAAGAGGACTGGCCACCCCACATATGCTCTCTCTAATTCTCTCTTTCTTTCTCTCTCTCGGAGGACCTGAGCCCTAGGACCATGCCCCAGGACTACCTGACATGATGACTCCTTGCTGTCCCCAGTCCACCTGACCGTGCTGCTGCTCCAGTTTCAACTGTTCTGCCTTATTATTATTCAACCATACTGGTCATTTATGAACATTTGAACATCTTGGCCATGTTCTGTTATAATCTCCACCCGGCACAGCCAGAAGAGGACTGGCCACCCCACATAGCCTGGTTCCTCTCTAGGTTTCTTCCTAGGTTTTGGCCTTTCTAGGGAGTTTTTCCTAGCCACCGTGCTTCTACACCTGCATTGCTTGCTGTTTGGGGTTTTAGGCTGGGTTTCTGTACAGCACTTTGAGATATCAGCTGATGTACGAAGGGCTATATAAATAAATTTGATTTGATTTGATTTGATATCACTATATTTGAATTTGCCGCACTGCATTTTCCTGGTTTTTGGCCAAGTGGGACGCAACCGTCCCTATACCATAAAAAGTTAACAAAAAAACAGTGCAAACTAGAATGCTATTTGGCCTTAAACAGAGAGTATGGTATTTGTCACATTTTGTCCCGCTCCCTCTCTCCGGAGCTCAATGTCGCCAGTTGTCTCATCATTACGCACACCTGCCACCAACGTTACGCGCGCCTGCGACTTATGACACTCACCTGGACTCCATCACCTTCCTGACTCCCTCCCTATATACAGTGCCTTGCGAAAGTATTCGGCCCCCTTGAACTTTGCGACCTTTTGCCACATTTCAGGCTTCAAACATACAGATATAAAACTGTATTTTTGTGAAGAATCAACAACAAGTGGGACACAATCATGAAGTGGAACGACATTTATTGGATATTTCAAACTTTTAACAAATTAAAAACTGAAAAATTGGGCGTGCAAAATTATTCAGCCCCTTTACTTTCAGTGCAGCAAACTCTCTCCAGAAGTTCAGTGAGGATCTCTGAATGATCCAATGTTGACCTAAATGACTAATGATGATAAATACAATCCACCTGTGTGTAATCAAGTCTCCGTATAAATGCACCTGCACTGTGATAGTCTCAGAGGTCCGTTAAAGCGCAGAGAGCATCATGAAGAACAAGGAACACACCAGGCAGGTCCGAGATACTGTTGTGAAGAAGTTTAAAGCCGTATTTGGATACAAAAATATTTCCCAAGCTTTAAACATCCCAAGGAGCACTGTGCAAACGATAATATTGAAATGGAAGGAGTATCAGACCACTGCAAATCTGCCAAGACCTGGCCATCCCTCTAAACTTTCAGCTCATACAAGGAAGACTGATCAGAGATGCAGCCAAGAGGCCCATGATCACTCTGGATGAACTGCAGAGATCTACAGCTGAGGTGGGAGACTCTGTCCATAGGACAACAATCAGTCGTATATTGCACAAATCTGGCCTTTATGGAAGAGTGGCAAGAAGAAAGCCATTTCTTAAAGATATCCATAAAAAGTGTTGTTTAAAGTTTGCCACAAGCCACACCAAACATGTGGAAGAAGGTGCTCTGGTCAGATGAAACCAAAATTGAACTTTTTGGCAACAATGCAAAACGTTATGTTTGGCGTAAAAGCAACACAGCTCATCACCCTGAACACACCATCCCCACTGTCAAACATGGTGGTGGCAGCATCATGGTTTGGGCCTGCTTTTCTTCAGCAGGGACAGGGAAGATGGTTAAAATTGATGGGAAGATGGATGGAGCCAAATACAGGACCATTCTGGAAGAAAACCTGATGGAGTCTGCAAAGACCTGAGACTGGGACGGAGATTTGTCTTCCAACAAGACAATGATCAAAAACATAAAGCAAAATCTACAATGGAATGGTTCAAAAATAAACATATCCAGGTGTTAGAATGGCCAAGTCAAAGTCAGACCTGAATCAATCGAGAATCTGTTTAAAGAACTGAAAACTGCTGTTCACAAAATGCTCTCCATCCAACCTCACTGAGGTCGAGCTGTTTTGCAAGGAGGAATGGGGAAAAAATTCAGTCTTTCGATGTGCAAAACTGATAGAGACATACCCAAGCGACTTACAGCTGTAATCGCAGCAAAAGGTGGCGCTACAAAGTATTAACTTAAGGGGCTGAATAATTTTTGCACTCCCAATTTTTCAGTTTTTGATTTGTTAAAAAAGTTTGAAATATCCAATAAATGTCGTTCCACTTCATGATTGTGTCCCACTTGTTGTTGATTCTTCACAAACAATACAGTTTTATATCTTTATGTTTGAAGCCTGAAATGTGGCAAAAGGTCGCAAAGTTCAAGGGGGCCGAATACTTTCGCAAGGCACTGTATGTCACTATATCTTTCTTCAGGCGCTTTTGACACTGTTTCTGTTGCATGTCTGTTTGCTTTTCCTGTTTCTTGTTTTGTACTATGTTCTATTTATTATAAAAATTTGCACTCCTGTACTTGCTTCCGACTCCCTTGGACACGTTACAATGCTTTTTGGCCATAAACAGACTGTACACAGTGGCAGAATGCCTGATCACTGTGACTGACTAAACTTGAAGCTTGTTCTTCAGACTCAGTGAGCTTAGCCTTGCTATTGAGAATGGCCACCAATGGGCAGGCATGGCTCTCAAGAGAATACAGGCTATGTGCACGCCTGCATCATCCCAGGACATGAAGTCAGTGAATCCGGAAAAGTTCAAGAACT
>NW_024606019.1:0-6386 GCF_018296145.1 Oncorhynchus tshawytscha | reverse complement strand
TATATTACCCTGGTCTATATTACCCTGGTTTATATTTCCCTCTACTTTACCATCTACTGTCATTATATTACCCTGGTCTACCATCTACTGTCATTATATTACCCTACTCTCCCCTGGTCTCCCTTCTACTGTCATTATATTACCCTGGTCTACCATCTACTGTCATTATATTACCCTGGTCTACCCTCTACTGTCATTATATTACCCTACTCTCCCCTGGTCTCCCGTCTACTGTCATTATATTACCCTGGTCTACCATCTACTGTCATTATATTACCCTGGTCTACACTCTACTGTCATTATAGCACCCTGGTCTACCATCTACTGTCATTATATTACCCTGGTCTACCATCTACTGTCATTATATTACCCTGGTCTACCATCCCCTGTCATTACATTACCCTGGTCTAAACTCTACTGTCATTATATTACCCTGGTCTGCCATCTACTGTCATTATATTACCCTGGTCTACCATCTACTGTCATTATAATACCCTGGTCGACCCTCTACTGTCATTATATTACCCTGGTCTACCATCTACTGTCACTATATTACCCTGGTCTACCATCTACTGTCATTATATTTCCCTGGTCTATCATCTACTGTCATTATATTACCCTGGTCTACCATCTAATGTCATTATTATTTCCCTCGTCTACCATCTACTGTGATTATATTACCCTGGTCTACCATATACTGTCATTATATTACCCTGGTCTACCATCTACTGTCATTATATTACCCTGGTCTATATTACCCTGGTTTATATTTCCCTCTACTTTACCATCTACTGTCATTATATTACCCTGGTCTACCATCTACTGTCATTATATTACCCTACTCTCCCCTGGTCTCCCTTCTACTGTCATTATATTACCCTGGTCTACCATCTACTGTCATTATATTACCCTGGTCTACCCTCTACTGTCATTATATTACCCTGGTCTCTACTGTCATTATATTACCCTGGTCTACCATCTACTGTCATTATATTACCCTGGTCTACCATCCCCCTGTCATTACATTACCCTGGTCTACCATCCCCTGTCATTACATTACCCTGGTCTAAACTCTACTGTCATTATATTATCTTGGTCTGCCATCTACTGTCATTATATTACCTCTTGGTCTGCCATTCACTTGTCATTATAATACCCTGGTCGACTCTCTACTGTCATTATATTACCCTGGTCTAACATCTACTGTCACTATATTACCCTGGTCTACCATCTACTGTCATTATAATTCCCTGGTCTACCATCCTCCACTGTCATTATATTACCCTGGTCTACCATCTAATGTCATTATTATTTCCCTGCCTACCATCTACTGTGATTATATTACCCTGGTCTACCATATACTGTCAATATATTACCGTGGTCTACCATCTACTGTCATTATATTCCCTGGTCTATATTACTGTTTATATTACTGGTCTACCATATACTGTCATTATATTACCCTGGTCTACCATACTGTGTTTATATTACCCTGGTCTATATCTACCCTGGTTTATATTACCCTGGTCTACCATCTCCTGTCGTTATATTACCCTGTCTACCATCTGCTGTCATTATATTACCCTGGTCTACCATCCCCTGTTGTTATGTTGCCACGGTTGCAACTCTACTGTCATTATATTACCCTGGTGTGCCATCTACTGTCATTATATTACCCTGGTCTACCATCTACTGTCACTATATTACCCTGGTCTACCATCTACTGTCATTATATTTCCCTGGTCTACCATCTACTGTCTATATTACCCTGGTCTACCATCTAATGTCATTATATCACCCTGGTCTACCATATACTGTCATTATATTACCTGGTCTACCATACACTGTCATTATATTACCCTGGTCTACCATCTACTGTCATTATATTACTTTCTGGTCTATACCCTGGTTTATATTACCCTGGTCTACCATCTACTGTCATTATATTACCTATTTTCATCTACTGTCATTATAATACCCTGGTTTCCCTCTACTGTTATTATATTACCCTGGCTACATCTACTGTCATTATATTACCCTGGTCTACCCTCTACTGTCATTATATTACCCTGGTCTACCATCTACTGTCATTATATTACCCCTGGTCTCTCTACTGTCATTTATATTACCCTGGTCTGCATCTACTGTCATTATATTACCCTGGTCTACCATCCCTGTCATTATATTAGCCTGGTCTACCTTCTACTGTCATTATATTACCCTGGTCTACCATCCCGGTCATTATATTAGCCTGGTCTACCATCTACTGTGATTATATTACCCTGGTCTACCATCCCGGTCATTATATTGCTCCTGGTCTACCATCCCCTGTCATTATATTACCCTGGTCTACCATCTACTGTCATTATATTACCCTGGTCTACCATCTACTGTCATTATATTACCCTGGTCTACCATCTACTGTCATTATATTACCCTGGTCTGCCATCTACTGTCATTATATTACCCTGGTCTGCCATCTACTGTCATTATATTACCCTGGTCTACCATCTACTGTCATTATATTACCCTGGTCTACTATCTACTGTCATTATATTACCCTGGTCTCCCTACTGTCATTATATTACCTGGTCTCCCTCTACTGTCATTATATTACCCTGGTCTACCATCTACTGTCATTATATTACCCTGGTCTACCCTCTACTGTCATTATATTACCCTGGTCTACCCTCTGTCATTATATTACCCTGGTCTCTAATGTCATTATATTACCCTGGTCTACCATCCACTGTCATTATATTACCCTGGTCTACCATCTACTGTCATTATATTACCCTGATCTACCATCCCCTGTTATTATATTACCCTGGTCTAAACTCTACTGTCATTATATTACCCTGGTCTACCATCTACTGTCATTATATTACCCTGGTCTACCATCCCCTGTCATTATATTACCCTGGTCTACCATCTACTGTCATTATATTACCCTGGTCTACCATCTACTGTCATTATATTACCTGGTCTGCCATCTACTGTCATTATATTACCCTGGTCTCCATCTACTGTCATTATATTACCTGGTCTACCATTTACTGTCATTATATTACCCTGGTCTACCATCTAATGTCATTATTATTTCCCTCGTTCCATCTACTGTGATTATATTACCCTTGGTCTACCACCTACTGTCATTATATTACCCTGGTCTATATTACCCTGGTTTATATTACCCTGGTCTACCATCTCCTGTCATTATATTACCCTGGTCTACCATCTACTGTCATTATATTACCTGGTCTACCATCTACTGTCATTATATTGCCCTGGTCTACCATCTACTGTCATTATATTACCCTGGTCTACCCTCTACTGTCATTATATTAACGTGGTCTTGCCATCTACTTTCATTATATTACCCTGGTCTACCATCTACTGTCATTATATTACCCTGGTCTACCATCCCCTGTCATTACATTACCCTGGTCTACCATCCCTGTCATTACATTACCTGGTCTAAACTCTACTGTCATTATATTACCTGGTCTGCCATCTACTGTCATTATATTACCCTGGTCTACCATCTACTGTCATTATAATACCCTGGTCGACCCTCTGCTGTCATTATATTACCCTGGTCTACCATCTACTGTCACTATATTACCCTGGTCTACCATCTACTGTCATTATAATTCCCTGGTCTACCATCTACTGTCATTATATTACCCTGGTCTACCATCTAATGTCATTATTATTTCCCTCGTCTACCATCTACTGTGATTATATTACCCTGGTCTCCATATACTGTCATTATATTACCGTGGTCTACCATCTACTGTCATTATATTACCCTGGTCTATATTACCCTGGTTTATATTTCCCTCTGCTTACCATCTACTGTCATTATATTACCTGGTCTACCATCTACTGTCATTATATTACCCTACTCTCCCCTGGTCTCCCTTCTACTGTCATTATATTACCCTGGTCTACCATCTACTGTCACTATATTACCCTGGTCTACCATCTACTGTCATTATATTTCCCTGGTCTACCATTTACTGTCATTATATTACCCTGGTCTACCATCTAATGTCATTATATTTCCCTCGTCTACCATCTACTGTCATTATATTACCCTGGTCTACCACCTACTGTCATTATATTACCCTGGTCTATATTACCCTGGTTTATATTACCCTGGTCTACCATCTACTGTCATTATATTACCCTGGTCTATCTACTGTCATTATATTACCCTGGTCTACCATCTACTGTCATTATATTACCCTGGTCTACCATCTACTGTCATTATATTACCCTGGTCTACCTCTGTCATTATATTACCTGGTCTACCATCTACTGTCATTATATTACCCTGGTCTACCATCTACTGTCATTATATTACCCTGGTCTACCATCCTGTCATTATATTGCCTGGTCTACCATCTACTGTCATTATATTACCCTGGTCTAAACTCTACTGTCATTATATTACCCTGGTCTCTATCTGTCATTATATTACCCTGGTCTACCATCTACTGTCATTATATTACCCTGGTCTACCCTCTACTGTCATTATATTACCCTGGTCTACCATCTACTGTCATTATATTACCCTGGTCTAACCTCTACTGTCATTATATATTACCCTGGTCTACCATCTACTGTCATTATATTACCCTGGTCTACCATCTAATGTCATTATTATTACCATGGTCTACCATCTACTGTCATTATATTACCCTGGTCTACCATATACTGTCATTATATTACCCTGGTCTATATTACCCTGGTTTATATTTCCCTCTATTTACCATCTACTGTCATTATATTACCCTGGTCTACCATCTACTGTCATTATATTACCTGGTCTCCCTTCTACTGTCATTATATTACCCTGGTCTACCCTCTACTGTCATTATATTACCATGGTCTACCATCTACTGTCATTATATTACCCTGGCCTGCCATCTACTGTCATTATATTACCCTGGTCTACCATCTACTGTCATTATATTACCCTGGTCTATCCTCTACTGTCATTATATTACCCTGGTCTACCATCTACTGTCATTATATTACCCTGGTCTCTATCTACTGTCATTATCCCTGGTCTCCATCTACTGTCATTATATTACCCTGGTCTACCATCCACTGTCATTATATTACCCTGGTCTACCATACACTGTCATTATATTACCCTGGTCTACCATCCCCTGTTATTATATTACCCTGGTCTAAACTCTACTGTCATTATATTACCCTGGTCTACCATCTACTGTCATTATATTACCCTGGTCTACCATCCTGTCATTATATTACCCTGGTCTAAACTCTACTGTCATTATATTATCCTGGTCTGCCATCTACTGTCATTATATTACCCTGGTCTACCATCTACTGTCATTATATTACCCTGGTCTACCCTCTACTGTCATTATATTACCCTGGTCTACCATCTACTGTCACTATATTACCCTGGTCTACCATCTACTGTCATTATATTTCCCTGGTCTACCATCTACTGTCATTATATTACCCTGGTCTACCATCTAATGTCATTATTATTTCCCTGGTCTACCATCTACTGTGATTATATTACCCTGGTCTACCATATACTGTCATTATATTACCCTGGTCTACCATCTACTGTCATTATATTACCCTGGTCTATATTACCCTGGTTTATATTTCCCTCTACTTTACCATCTACTGTCATTATATTACCCTGGTCTACCATCTACTGTCATTATATTACCCTACTCTCCCTGGTCTCCCTTCTACTGTCATTATATTACCTGGTCTACCATCTACTGTCATTATATTACCCTGGTCTACCCTCTACTGTCATTATATTACCCTACTCTCCCTGGTCTCCTCTACTGTCATTATATTACCCTGGTCTACCATCTACTGTCATTATATTACCCTGGTCTACCATCTACTGTATTATAGCACCCTGGTCTACCATCTACTGTCATTATATTACCTGGTCTACCATCTACTGTCATTATATTACCCTGGTCTACCATCCCTGTCATTACATTACCCTGGTCTAAACTCTACTGTCATTATATTACCCTGGTCTGCCATCTACTGTCATTATATTGCCTGGTCTACCATCTAATGTCATTATATCTACCCTGGTCACCATCTACTGTCATTATATTACCCTGGTCTACCATCTACTGTCACTATATTACCCTGGTCTACCATCTACTGTCATTATATTTCCCTGGTCTACCATCTAATGTCATTATATTACCCTGGTCTACCATCTAATGTCATTATTATTTCCCTCGTCTACCATCTACTGTGATTATATTACCTGGTCTACCATATACTGTCATTATATTACCCTGGGTCTACCATCTACTGTCATTATATTGCCTGGTCTATATTACCCTGGTTTATATTTCCCT
>NW_024606018.1:0-2500 GCF_018296145.1 Oncorhynchus tshawytscha | reverse complement strand
TCTCCTCCTGTCTCCCCCAGGTCTAACTGTTCCTCCTCTGCTCCCCCAGGTCTGGAGCGTGAGGTTATAGCCGACGACCTCCCCCACCCCTTTGGTCTGACCCAGTACCAGGACTACATCTATTGGACGGACTGGTCTCAGCGCAGCATCGAACGGGCCAATAAGACATCGGGCCAGAACCGTACGGTCATCCAGGGTCACCTAGACTACGTGATGGACATCTTGGTCTTCCACTCGTCACGCCAGGGGGGCTGGAACGCCTGCGCTCCACCAATGGGCAATGCTCACACCTCTGTCTGGCTGTACCAATCAGCAGCTTTGTCTGTGGATGCCCCGCCCACTTCTCCTCAACAATGACAACAAGACCTGCAGTGGTGAGAGACACACACACACACACACACACACGGTCACGGTACTAGGTCTGTAACTGGGCTGTAGCTCCCACAGCATAGCCAAGAAAAACAGCCACAGGCCATTAATCCTCCTCCACCAAACTTTACAGTTGGCACTATGAATTGGGGCAGGTAGTGTTCCCCTGGCATCCTCCTAACCCAGATTTTTCCGTCAGACTGTCAGATAGTGAAGCGTGATTCATCACTCCAGACAAAGCGTTTCCACTGCCCCAGAGCTTTACACCCCTCCAGCCGACGCTTGGCATTGTCCATGTTGATCTGAGGCTTGTGTGTGGGGCTGCTCGGCCATGGAAACCCATTTCATGAAGCTCCCGACTAACAGTTTTTGTGCTGATGTTGCTTCCAGCGGCGGTTTGGAACTCGGTAGTGAGCGTGGCAACAGGGGCAGTTTGGAACCTGGTAGTGAGCGTTGCTTCCAGGGGCAGTTTGGAACTCGGTAGTGAGCGTTGCTTCCAGGGGCAGTTTGGAACTCGGTAGTGAGCGTTGCTTCCAGGGGCAGTTTGGAACTCGGTAGTGAGCGTTGCTTCCAGAGGCAGTTTGGAACTCGGTAGTGAGCGTTGCTTCCAGAGGCAGTTTGGAACCTGGTAGTGAGCGTTGTGACAGAGGCAGTTTGGAACTCGGTAGTGAGCGTTGTAACAGAGGACAGAGGGTTTTTACTTGCTGCACTCAGCGGTTTCTGTGAGCTTGTGTGGTCTACCACTTCCCGGCTGAGCCGTTGTTGCTCCTAGACATTTTCCACTTCACAATAACAGCAGTTGACAGGGGGCAGCTCTAGCAGAGCAGAAATTTGACAAACTGACAAACTGAAAGTCACTGAGCTCTTCAGTAGGGGTCATTCTACTGACAATGTTTGTCTATGGAGATTGCATGGCTGTATGCTCAATTTTATACACCTGTCAGCAAGGCTGTGGCTGAAACAGGCGAATCCACTAATTTGAAGGGGTGTTGACCTACTGCTGGTCATATACTGTAGATGCCCCCACAGCTATGCTGACCAGGGGAGAGATGCCCCCACAGCTATGCTGACCAGGGGAGAGATGCCCCCACAGCTATGCTGACCAGGGGAGAGATGCCCCCACAGCTATGCTGACCAGGGGAGAGGGAACCCACTGGGCCACCCACTGTGATCATTATTCAGACATCACATGCTTGATTCTCTCTCTGTCTCTCTCTCTCCATTAATTTCTCATCCAAAGTAATTGTTGTAATGGTCTCTTCCCCCTCTCCTCCTCCAGCCCCTACGTCGTTCCTCTGTCTCTCTCTCTCTAATGGTCTCTTCCCCCTCTCCTCCTCCAGCCCCTACATCGTTCCTCTGTCTCTCTCTCTCTAATGGTCTCTTCCCCCTCTCCTCCTCCAGCCCCTACGCGTGCTCTGTCTCTCTCTCTAATGGTCTCTTCCCCCTCTCCTCCTCCAGCCCCTACGTCGTTCCTCTGTCTCTCTCTCTCTAATGGTCTCTTCCCCCCTCTCCTCCTCCAGCCCCTACGTCGTTCCTCTGTCTCTCTCTCTCTAATGGTCTCTCCCCCCTCTCCTCCTCCAGCCCCTACGTCGTTCCTCTTGTTCAGTCAGAAGTCAGCCATTAACCGGATGGTGATGGATGAGCATCAGTCTCCTGACATCATCCTTCCCATCCACAGTCTGAGGAATGTCAGGGCTATAGACTACGACCCCCTGGATAAACAACTGTACTGGATCGACTCCAAACAGAACGCGATCCGCAGAGCGCAGGAGAACGGGAACATGGTAGGTTACTGACCCCGCCTCCATAAACCACATCAGTAGATCAGTGTCTTACGGGTTTACCAGGTCAACACCATTTGACTGACAGCCTGTTGCTCCTATCAGAGCATGATTTGACTGACGGTCTGTTCCTCCTATCAGAGTATGTGTTGACTGACGGCCTGTTCCTCCCATCCTATCAGAGTATGATTTGACTGACAGCCTGTTCCTCCTATCAGAGTATGATTTGACTGATGGCCTGTTCCTCCTATCAGAGTATGATTTGACTGATGGCCTGTTCCTCCTTATCCTATCAGAGTATGATTTGACTGACTGCCTGTTCCTCCTATCAGAGTATGATTTGACTGACG
>NW_024606017.1:0-6369 GCF_018296145.1 Oncorhynchus tshawytscha | reverse complement strand
AATGAAACCAGGTCACATGTAAATGAACCCAGGTCACATGTAAATGAAACCAGGTCACATGTAAATGAAACCCAGGTCACGTGTAAATGAAACCAGGTCACATGTAAATGAAACCAGGTCACATGTAAATGAAACCAGGTCACATGTAAATGAAACCAGGTCACATGTAAATGAAACCAGGTCCAAATGGTCAGGTCACATGTAAATGAAACCAGGTCACATGTAAATGAAACCAGGTCACATGTAAATGAAACCAGGTCATGTAAATGAAACCGTGTAGGTCACATGTAAATGAAACCAGGTCACATGTAAATGAAACCAGGTCACATGTAAATGAAACCAGGTCACGTGTAAATGAAACCAGGTCACGTGTAAATGAAACCAGGTCACGTGTAAATGGAAACCAGGTCACGTGTAAATGAAACCAGGTCACGTGTAAATGAAACCAGGTCACATGTAAAATGAAACCAGTCACATGTAAATGAAACCAGGTCACGTGTAAATGAAACCAGGTCACATGTAAATGAAACCAGGTCACATGTAAATGAAACAGGTCACATGTAATGAACCCAGGTCAGGTCACATGTAAATGAAACCAGGTCACATGTAAATATAACCAGGTCACATGTAAATGAAACCAGGGTCACATGTAAATGAAACCAGGTCACATGTAACTGAAACCAGGTGCATGTCAATTAAACCAGGTCACATGTAAATGAAAACAGGTCACATGTAAATGAAACCAGGTCACATGTAAATGAAACCAGGTCACATGTAAATGAAACCAGGTCACATGTAAATGAAACCAGGTCACATGTAAATGAAACCAGGTCACATGTAAATGAAAACAGGTCACATGTAAATGAAACCAGGTCACGTGTAAATGAAACCAGGTCACGTGTAAATGAAACCAGGTCACGTGTAAATGAAACCAGGTCACGTGTAAATGAAACCAGGTCACGTGTAAATGAAACCAGGTCACGTGTAAATGAAACCAGGTCACATGTAAATGAAACCAGGTCACGTGTAAATGAAACCAGGTCACGTGTAAATGAAACCAGGTCACGTGTAAATGAAACCAGGTCACGTGTAAATGAAACCAGGTCACATGTAAATGAAACCAGGTCACATGTAAATGAAACCAGGTCACATGTAAATGAAACCAGGTCACATGTAAATGAAACCAGGTCACATGTAAATGAAACCAGGTCACATGTAAATGAAACCAGGTCACATGTAAATGAAACCAGGTCACATGTAAATGAAACCAGGTCACATGTAAATGAAACCAGGTCACGTGTAAATGAAACCAGGTCACGTGTAAATGAAACCAGGTCACGTGTAAATGAAACCAGGTCACGTGTAAATGAAACCAGGTCACGTGTAAATGAAACCAGGTCACGTGTAAATGAAACCAGGTCACGTGTAAATGAAACCAGGTCACATGTAAATGAAACCAGGTCACATGTAAATGAAACCAGGTCACGTGTAAATGAAACCAGGTCACATGTAAATGAAACCAGGTCACATGTAAATGAAACCAGGTCACATGTATATGAACCCAGGTCCAGGTCACATGTAAATGAAACCAGGTCACATGTAAATGAAACCAGGTCACATGTAAATGAAACCAGGTCACATGTAAATGAAACCAGGTCACATGTAACTGAAACCAGGTCACATGTCAATTAAACCAGGTCACATGTAAATGAAAACAGGTCACATGTAAATGAAACCAGGTCACATGTAAATGAAACCAGGTCACATGTAAATGAAACCAGGTCACATGTAAATGAAACCAGGTCACATGTAAATGAAACCAGGTCACATGTAAATGAAACCAGGTCACATGTAAATGAAACCAGGTCACATGTAAATGAAACCAGGTCACATGTAAATGAAACCAGGTCACATGTAAATGAAACCAGGTCACATGTAAATGAAACCAGGTCACATGTAAATGAAACCAGGGATAGGTCACATGTAAATGAAACCAGGTCACATGTAAATGAAACCAGGTCACATGTAAATGAAACCAGGTCCAGGTCACATGTAAATGAAACCAGGTCACATGTAAATGAAACCAGGTCACATGTAAATGAAACCAGGTCACATGTAAATGAAACCAGGTCACATGTAAATGAAACCAGGTCATGTGTACATGAAACCAG
Source organism: Oncorhynchus tshawytscha (assembly GCF_018296145.1). Lineage (NCBI taxonomy): Eukaryota > Metazoa > Chordata > Actinopteri > Salmoniformes > Salmonidae > Oncorhynchus > Oncorhynchus tshawytscha. Next base: position 4,198 of record NW_024606017.1, on the reverse strand, counting down.
GTCACATGTAAATGAAACCAGGTCACGTGTAAATGAAACCAGGTCACATGTAAATGAAACCAGGTCACGTGTAAATGAAACCAGGTCACGTGTACATGAAACCAGGTCACATGTAAATGAAACCAGGTCACGTGTAAATGAAACCAGGTCACATGTAAATGAAACCAGGTCACGTGTAAATGAAACCAGTTCACGTGTAAATGAAACCAGGTCCAGGTCATATGTAAATGAAACCAGGTCACATGTAAATGAAACCAGGTCACGTGTAAATGAAACCAGGTCACATGTAAATGAAACCAGGTCACATGTAAATGAAACCAGGTCACATGTAAATGAAACCAGGTCACATGTAAATGAAACCAGGTCCAGGTCACATGTAAATGAAACCAGGTCCAGGTCACATGTAAATGAAACCAGGTCACGTGTACATGAAACCAGGTCACATGTAAATGAAACCAGGTCACGTGTAAATGAAACCAGGTCACATGTAAATGAAACCAGGTCACATGTAAATGAAACCAGGTCACGTGTACATGAAACCAGGTCACATGTAAATGAACCCAGGTCACATGTAAATGAACCCAGGTCACATGTAAATGAACCCAGGTCACATGTAAATGAAACCAGGTCACATGTAAATGAAACCAGGTCACGTGTAAATGAAACCAGGTCACGTGTAAATGAAACCAGGTCACATGTAACTGAAACCAGGTCACATGTAAATGAAACCAGGTCACGTGTAAATGAAACCAGGTCACATGTAAATGAAACCAGGTCACATGTAAATGAAACCAGGTCACATGTAAATGAAAACAGGTCACATGTAAATGAAACCAGGTCACGTGTAAATGAAACCAGGTCACGTGTAAATGAAACCAGGTCACGTGTAAATGAAACCAGGTCACGTGTAAATGAAACCAGGTCACGTGTAAATGAAACCAGGTCACGTGTAAATGAAACCAGGTCACATGTAAATGAAACCAGGTCACATGTAAATGAAACCAGGTCACGTGTAAATGAAACCAGGTCACGTGTAAATGAAACCAGGTCACGTGTAAATGAAACCAGGTCACATGTAAATGAAACCAGGTCACATGTAAATGAAACCAGGTCACATGTAAATGAAACCAGGTCACATGTAAATGAAACCAGGTCACATGTAAATGAAACCAGGTCACATGTAAATGAAACCAGGTCACATGTAAATGAAACCAGGTCACATGTAAATGAAACCAGGTCACATGTAAATGAAACCAGGTCACGTGTAAATGAAACCAGGTCACGTGTAAATGAAACCAGGTCACGTGTAAATGAAACCAGGTCACGTGTAAATGAAACCAGGTCACGTGTAAATGAAACCAGGTCACGTGTAAATGAAACCAGGTCACGTGTAAATGAAACCAGGTCACATGTAAATGAAACCAGGTCACATGTAAATGAAACCAGGTCACGTGTAAATGAAACCAGGTCACATGTAAATGAAACCAGGTCACATGTAAATGAAACCAGGTCACATGTATATGAACCCAGGTCCAGGTCACATGTAAATGAAACCAGGTCACATGTAAATGAAACCAGGTCACATGTAAATGAAACCAGGTCACATGTAAATGAAACCAGGTCACATGTAACTGAAACCAGGTCACATGTCAATTAAACCAGGTCACATGTAAATGAAAACAGGTCACATGTAAATGAAACCAGGTCACATGTAAATGAAACCAGGTCACATGTAAATGAAACCAGGTCACATGTAAATGAAACCAGGTCACATGTAAATGAAACCAGGTCACATGTAAATGAAACCAGGTCACATGTAAATGAAACCAGGTCACATGTAAATGAAACCAGGTCACATGTAAATGAAACCAGGTCACATGTAAATGAAACCAGGTCACATGTAAATGAAACCAGGTCACATGTAAATGAAACCAGGGATAGGTCACATGTAAATGAAACCAGGTCACATGTAAATGAAACCAGGTCACATGTAAATGAAACCAGGTCCAGGTCACATGTAAATGAAACCAGGTCACATGTAAATGAAACCAGGTCACATGTAAATGAAACCAGGTCACATGTAAATGAAACCAGGTCACATGTAAATGAAACCAGGTCATGTGTACATGAAACCAGGTCACATGTAAATGAAACCAGGTCACGTGTAAATGAAACCAGGTCACATGTAAATGAAACCAGGTCACGTGTAAATGAAACCAGGTCACGTGTACATGAAACCAGGTCACATGTAAATGAAACCAGGTCACGTGTAAATGAAACCAGGTCACATGTAAATGAAACCAGGTCACGTGTAAATGAAACCAGTTCACGTGTAAATGAAACCAGGTCCAGGTCATATGTAAATGAAACCAGGTCACATGTAAATGAAACCAGGTCACATGTAAATGAAACCAGGTCACATGTAAATGAAACCAGGTCACATGTAAATGAAACCAGGTCACATGTAAATGAAACCAGGTCACATGTAAATGAAACCAGGTCCAGGTCACATGTAAATGAAACCAGGTCCAGGTCACATGTAAATGAAACCAGGTCACGTGTACATGAAACCAGGTCACATGTAAATGAAACCAGGTCACGTGTAAATGAAACCAGGTCACATGTAAATGAAACCAGGTCACATGTAAATGAAACCAGGTCACGTGTACATGAAACCAGGTCACATGTAAATGAAACCAGGTCACATGTAAATGAAACCAGGTCACGTGTAAATGAAACCAGGTCACGTGTAAATGAAACCAGGTCACATGTAAATGAAACCAGGTCACGTGTAAATGAAACCAGGTCACGTGTAAATGAAACCAGGTCACATGTAAATGAAACCAGGTCACATGTAAATGAAACCAGGTCACGTGTAAATGAAACCAGGTCACATGTAAATGAAACCAGGTCACATGTAACTGAAACCAGGTCACATGTCAATTAAACCAGGTCACATGTAAATGAAAACAGGTCACATGTAAATGAAACCAGGTCACATGTAAATGAAACCAGGTCACATGTAAATGAAACCAGGTCACATGTATATGAACCAAGGGACAAATGAAACCAGGTCACATGTAAATGAAACCAGGTCACATGTAAATGAAACCAGGTCACATGTAAATGAAACCAGGTCACATGTAAATGAAACCAGGTCACATGTAAATGAAACCAGGTCACATGTAAATGAAACCAGGTCACATGTAAATGAAACCAGGTCACATGTAAATGAAACCAGGTCACATGTAAATGAAACCAGGTCCAGGTCACATGTAAATGAAACCAGGTCACATGTAAATGAAACCAGGTCACATGTAAATGAAACCAGGTCACATGTAAATGAAACCAGGTCACATGTAAATGAAACCAGGTCACGTGTACATGAAACCAGGTCACATGTAAATGAAACCAGGTCACGTGTAAATGAAACCAGGTCACATGTAAATGAAACCAGGTCACGTGTAAATGAAACCAGGTCACATGTAAATGAAACCAGGTCACATGTAAATGAAACCAGTTCACATGTAAATGAAACCAGGTCACATGTAAATGAAACCAGGTCCAGGTCACATGTAAATGAAACCAGGTCACATGTAAATGAAACCAGGTCACATGTAAATGAAACCAGGTCACATGTAAATGAAACCAGGTCACATGTAACTGAAACCAGGTCACATGTCAATTAAACCAGGTCACATGTAAATGAAACCAGGTCACATGTAAATGAAACCAGGTCACATGTAAATGAAACCAGGTCACATGTAAATGAAACCAGGTCACATGTAAATGAAACAAGGTCACATGTAAATGAAACCAGGTCACGTGTAAATGAAACCAGGTCACGTGTAAATGAAACCAGGTCACATGTAAATGAAACCGGGTCACGTGTAAATTAAACCAGGTCACGTGTAAATGAAACCAGGTCACATGTAAATTAAACCAGGTCACATGTAAATTAAACCAGGTCACATGTAAATGAAACCAGGTCCAGGTCACATGTAAATGAAACCAGGTCCAGGTCACATGTAAATGAAACCAGGTCACATGTAAATGAAACCAGGTCACATGTAAATGAAACCAGGTCACGTGTAAATGAAACCAGGTCACATGTAAATGAAACCAGGTCCAGGTCACATGAAACCAGGTCACATGTGTCAAAACAGAAACCAGGTCACATGTAAATGAAACCAGGTCA
>NW_024606016.1:0-6363 GCF_018296145.1 Oncorhynchus tshawytscha | reverse complement strand
AGTCTCACTATTGTTATTTCACTGCTGCTCTTTAACTACTTGTAACTTTTATTTCTTATTCTTATCTGTATTTTTTTAAACTGTATTGTTGGTTAGGGGCTCATAAGTCAGCATTTCACTGTAAAGTCAACACCTGTTGTAATCGGCGCATGCGACTCTATACAGTTTGATTTGATTTGATTTAGTGGTGGTGTTTCTGCAAGTGTAACTAACATCAATGTCGCCACCTAGTGTCATGAGACTGTACTCACCATGCCTGGCTGGCTGCACAGAGTCATGCACCCACGGTGTGTAATGCACTTATAGAACACATAGAGTAGACATGCTGTAACTCATGATGAAAACCTATAGATTGAATATATATTCATTTATTTTGCATGTTTTAGTGTTTTTAATAGATATACTTTCTCCAAACAAGTCAAATTCTGAAGAATCTGACTTTGATTGTTTGAAGAAACATGCAGTGGAGAACAGGGGTTGTTTGTGTTCTCTGAGATGCTTGATACATACGGCCCTCGGACCATTACCAGGAACAAGTTGTATTCTCAGTGGTGACAAAGTGACTGATTAGTCAGATGCTTCCATTCTACTTGATGGTTAAGTAGATTTACAGTCCTCGTAGGTTTAAGACCAACGGATGCAGAACCTTATCCAAACCCATCCCACCTCATTACATTGGGATCTATCTTATTTAACTACCCTGATAAACAGAACCTTATCCAAACCCATCCCACCTCATTACATTGGGATCTGCTGATGGTCTGTTCTAGAACACTGAGGAAGAGAGAGGAGAGGAGAGGGGTCAGGGTCTGTTGACCTCTGTTGATGGTCTGTTGATGGTCTGTTGATGGGTCTGTTGATGGTCTGTTGAGGGTCTGTTGATGGTCTGTTGAGGGTCTGTTGAGGGTCTGTTCTAGAACACTGAGGAAGAGAGGAGAGGAGGACAGGGTCAAGGTCTGTTGAGGGTATGTTGATGGTCTGTTGAGGGTCTGTTGATGGTCTGCTGATGGTCTGTTGATGGTCTGCTGATGGTCTGCTGATGGTCTGTTGATGGTCTGTTGATGGTCTGTTGAGGGTCTGTTGATGGTCTGTTCTAGAACACTGAAAGGGAAGAGAGGAGAGGAGGACAGGGTCAGGGTCTGTTGATGGTCTGTTGATGGTCTGTTGAGGGTCTGTTGATGGTCTGTTGATGGTCTGTTGAACACTGGGAAGAGAGGAGAGGAGGTCAGGGTCTGTTGATGGTCTGTTGATGGTCTGTTGATGGTCTGTTGAGGGTCTGTTGAGGTCTGTTGATGGTCTGTTGATGGTCTGTTCTAGAACACTGGGAAGAGAGGGTCAAGGTCTGTTGATGGTCTGTTGAGGTCTGTTGATGGTCTGTTGATGGTCTGTTCTAGAACACTGAGGAAGAGGGAGAGGAGGACAGGGTCAGGGTCTGTTGAGGGTCTGTTGATGGTCTGTTGATGGTCTGTTGAGGGTCTGTTGAGGGTCTGTTGATGGTCTGTTGAGGGTCTGTTGATGGTCTGTTGATGGTCTGTTCTAGAACACTGAGGAAGAGAGGAGAGGAGGACAGGGTCAGGTCTGTTGATGGTCTGTTGAGGTCTGTTGAGGGTCTGTTGATGGTCTGTTGAGGGTCTGTTGAGGTCTGTTCTAGAACACTGAGGAAGAGAGGAGAGGAGGACAGGGTCAAGGTCTGTTGAGGGTATGTTGATGGTCTGTTGAGGGTCTGTTGATGGTCTGCTGATGGTCTGTTGATGGTCTGTTGATGGTCTGTTGATGGTCTGTTGAGGGTCTGTTGATGGTCTGTTGATGGTCTGTTGAAGAGAGGAGAGGAGGACAGGGTGGTCTGCTGATGGTCTGCTGAGGGTCTGTTGATGGTCTGTGATGGTCTGTTGATGGTCTGTTGAGGGTCTGTTGAGGGTCTGTTCTAGAACACTGAGGAAGAGAGGAGAGGAGGACAGGGTCAGGGTCTGTTGATGGTCTGTTGATGGTCTGTTGATGGTCTGTTGATGGTCTGTTGATGGTCTGTTCTAGAACACTGAGGAAGAGAGGAGAGGAGGACAGGGTCAGGGTCTGTTGATGGTCTGTTGATGGTCTGTTGATGGTCTGTTGATGGTCTGTTGATGGTCTGCTGATGGTCTGTTGAGGGTCTGTTGAGGGTATGTTGATGGTCTGTTGATGGTCTGTTCTAGAACACTGAGGAAGAGAGGAGAGGGGTCAAGGTCTGTTGATGGTCTGTTGATGGTCTGTTGATGGTCTGTTGATGGTCTGTTCTAGAACACTGTGAAAGAGGAAGAGAGGAGAGGAGGACAGGGTCAGGGTCTGTTGAGGGTCTGTTGATGGTCTGTTGATGGTCTGTTGAGGGTCTGTTGATGGTCTGTTGATGGTCTGTTGATGGTCTGTTGAGGGTCTGTTGAGGGTCTGTTGATGGTCTGTTCTAGAACACTGAGGAAGAGAGGAGAGGAGGACAGGGTCAGGGGTCTGTTGATGGTCTGTTGATGGTCTGTTGATGGTCTGTTCTAGAACACTGAAAGTCTCTGTTGATGGTCTGTTGATGGTCTGTTGAGGGTCTGTTGAGGGTCTGTTCTGTTGATGAACACTGAGGAAGAGAGGAGAGGAGGACAGGGTCAGGGTCTGTTGATGGTCTGTTGAGGTCTGTCTAGAACACTGAAGGAGGAGAGAGGGTCTGTTGATGGTCTGTTGAGGGTCTGTTGATGGTCTGCTGATGGTCTGTTGATGGTCTGTTCTAGAACACTGTGAAAGAGGAAGAGAGGAGAGGAGGACAGGGTCAGGGTCTGTTGAGGTCTGTTGATGGTCTGTTGATGGTCTGTTGATGGTCTGTTGATGGTCTGTTGATGGTCTGTTGAGGGTCTGTTGATGGTCTGTTGAGGTCTGTTCTGAAGGAAGGAGTTGAGGGAGGACTGGTCTGTCAGGGTCTGTTGATGGTCTGTTGATGGTCTGTTGATGGTCTGTTGATGGTCTGTTGAGGTCTGTTGAGGGTCTGGATGGTCTGTTGAGGGTCTGTTGATGGTCTGTTGATGGTCTGTTGATGGTCTGTTGATGGTCTGTTGACACTGTTGAGGAAGAGAGATGGTCTGTTGAGGTCTGTTGATGGTCTGTTGATGGTCTGTTGAGGGTCTGTTGAGGTCTGTTGATGGTCTGTTGAGGGTCTGTTGATGGTCTGTTGAGGTCTGTTGATGGTCTGTTGAGGGTCTGTTGATGGTCTGTTGAGTCTGTTGATGGTCTGTTCTAGAACACTGTGGAAGAGAGGAGAGGAGGACAGGGTCAAGGTCTGTTGAGGGTATGTTGATGGTCTGTTGAGGGTCTGTTGATGGTCTGTTGAGGGTCTGTTGATGGCCTGCTGATGGTCTGTTGATGGTCTGCTGATGGTCTGCTGATGGTCTGTTCTAGAACACTGAGGAAGAGAGGAGAGGAGGACAGGGTCAGGGTCTGTTGATGGTCTGTTGATGGTCTGTTGATGGTCTGTTGAGGGTCTGTTGATGGTCTGTTGATGGTCTGTTGAGAACACTGTGAAAGAGGAAGCCAGTCAGATGAAACCCAGGGTACGTCCCAAATGCCACCCTATTCCCTACATAGTGCACTACCAGGGGGCAGTGGTAAACGTAGTGCAACACATAGAGAATGGGGTCCCATTAGGGGCACAGTGCCAGTGGACTGTAGAAGAGTCCCTGACAGTTGGAATTACCCCCATCAATGTAACTCTCTTTCATCAGCCCAGAGAGAGAGGAACACAAAGACCTGAACATTACCTCAACTCTGGCAAGCACAGCTCACATTCCTACAATCACCACAGAAACAAACAAACATTAAGGGTGTATCCCAAACAGCACCCCCAGGGCCCACAGGGCTCCTGTCAAAAGGAGTGCACTATGAAGGGTACAAGGTTCCATTGGAACACACCCTAAAACACTCCCACTGACCACCCAAGACTACCCTGCACCGTGTGTCACCAACAATCCTTCAACAGAGTACAGTCTGTACCCGCATGAGGCATTGGTATATACATGTTTGCAAACTTTTAAATTCGTGATATTTAGCCATTGATTCTTGAAGAGTAGAACTTACTAATGCCTCATGAGTTTAATTCAACTGTTGTTCACCATCAGAACCTAAAAGGGAAGCTTGTTTCACTGGATATGTTAGGCTGTTTACGCTGCATAACATGTAGAAGGTGTCCCCTTCTTATGTTTAGATGAGCTGACTGTTAAATACGCCCATTTGTATAAGTTGGTTTGTTGTTGTTAGAACTGCAGGTTTCTTCAGCTGACTATCAGAGAGACAGTGACCACCCACTAACCAGCATAGTGAGTCACTAAGCGTCTGTACCAGCATGACCCCCTCTGTCCACTGAATGTCATGCCTGTCAACTTGCATTTGTTAAATCCTCATAAAGCGTGTCCATAAAGGCAGCCGGCTGGCCAGGCCCACCTACCTTGACCGTCTCTGATGCTCTCCTTCTCCTGGGCCACTCATGTTGAAGTAACCCTATTCGTGTTCCAAATGGAACCCTATTCCCTATATACTGCTATCTAGGGAATAGGATGAAGTTTGGAATGCAGACCCTGATTACTACCAGCAGGTCACACATGGTAATGAGCATCTGTTTGTTGTTAACTATGTGCCCATTCAGGAGGAAGGGCATTTTGAGAGGAAGTAATGGATGATGATGTGTAAACAGGTCTGGGACTTCTAAAGCACTAATGATGGACTCTAAATGTTGAAAACAGGAAGAGCTGGAGCTTCTAAAGCACTAATGATGGACTCTAAATGTTGAAAACAGGAAGAGCTGGAGCTTCTAAAGCACTAATGATGGACTCTAAATGTTGAAAACAGGAAGAGCTGGAGCTTCTAAAGTGCTGATGATGGACTCTAAATGTTGAAAACAGGAAAGCGGAGCTGGTGTTTCTAAAGCGCTACAGACCAACCACAGATCTGACTTGCAGTGATGTAACCATGGCTACAGACCAACCACAGATCTGACTTGCAGTGATGTAACCACGGCTACAGAACTACAACAGATCTGACTTGCAGTGCTGTAACCACGGCTACAGACCTACCACAGATCTGACTTGCAGTGCTGTAACCACGGCTACAGACCTACCACAGATCTGACTTACAGTGCTGTAACCACGGCTACAGACCTACCACAGATCTAACTTGCAGTGTTGTAACCACGGCTACAGACCAACCACAGATCTGACTTGCAGTGCTGTGACCACAACTACAGACCAACCACAGATCTGACTTCCAGTGGTGTAGTCCTATTTGTTTCGATGAGGGAGAGCAACAAATATGAGTAATAATTTCATCAATCTATCAGCTGGTCCTGGCACCATGGCATCAGAGCCAGATCGAGGCTCCTGTGGTGGATGAATGGTTTCGGCACTCAGAGAAGACATGGAACGCTGCCCATGTGCGGCTACAACGGGCCGTCAGGAGGCAAAAGGCGAGTGCTGATCGCTACCGCCGTGAGGCCCCGGTGTGTGCACCGGGGGATTGGGTCTGGCTCTCGACCCGAAACCTGCCCCTTCACCTGCCCTGCCGGAAGCTGGGTCTGCGGTTTGTGGGTCCATTTAAAGTCCTGAGGAGACTGAACAAGGTTTGTTATTGGTTACAACTCCCCCCTGATTACCATATTAACCCCTCGTTCCATGTGTCTCTCCTCAGGCTGGTGGTGGCTGGTCCACTCCATCAGACTGAGGTGCGGGAGGTTCCTCCGCCCCCTCTGGACATCGAGGGGGTCCCGGGGTATACCGTACGAGCCATCAAGGACTCAAGGCGTCGGGCGAGGGGCCTTCAGTACCTGGTGGAGTGGGAGGGGTACTGCCCGGAGGAGAGATGCTGGGTACCGGTGGAGGACATCCTAGATCCTTCATTACTACAGAAGTTTCACCGTCTCCACCCGGATCACCCTGCGTCCCGTCCTCCTGGTCGTCCCCGAGGCCGGTGTCGGCGAGCTGCTGGAGCCGCGCGTCAAGGGGGGAGTAATGTCACGACTTCCGCTGAAGTCGGCCCTTCTCCTTGTTCGGCGGTCGATGTCACCGGCTTTCTAGTCACTACGGACCCGTTTTTCTGTTTCGTTTTGTTTTGTCTGATTACATACACACCTGTTTTACATTCCCTCATTACATTCCCTATTTCACCATCTGACATACATTTCTGTTCTGTCCGTGATTGTTCATGTCGTTAGTGGTTGGGTTCGTGTTAGAGTTTTGTTGTATGTTCCATTTTGTAACAGTATTTTTATTGGAATTTCACAATTTTCACCCATATTAAGAGATACAACAACAGAGAAAAAGCACACAGAACAAAAACAAGAAAAACAGCACCCACTTACACATATCT
>NW_024606015.1:0-6362 GCF_018296145.1 Oncorhynchus tshawytscha | reverse complement strand
AGTCTCTCTCAGTGTGACGTAGTACTGTGGTAAAGTCTCTCTCAGTATGACGTAGTACTGTGGTAAAGTCTCTCTCAGTATGACGTAGTACTGTGGTAAAGTCTCTCTCAGTAGTACTGTGGTAAAGTATCTCTCAGTAGGACGTAGTACTGTGGTAAAGTCTCTATGACGTAGTACTGTGGTAAAGTCTGACTCTCAGTAGTACTGTGGTAAAGTCTCTCTCAGTAAAGTCTCTCAGACGTGGTAAAGTACTGTGGTAAAGTCTCTCTCAGTATGACGTAGTACTGTGGTAAAGTCTCTCTCAGTATGTAGTACTGTGGTAAAGTCTCTCAGTATGACGTAGTACTGTGGTAAAGTCTCTCTCAGTAGTACTGTGGTAAAGTCTCTCAGTATGACGTAGTACTGTGGTAAAGTCTCTCTCCCAGTAGTACTGTGGTAAAGTCTCTCTCAGTAGTACTGTGGTAAAGTCTCTCAGTATGACGTGGTAAAGTCTCTCTCTCAGTAGGATGTAGTACTGTGGTAAAGTCTCTCTAGTACCCAGTAGTACTGTGGTAAAGTCTCTCTCAGTAGTACTGTGGTAAAGTCTCTCTCAGTATGACGTAGTACTGTGGTAAAGTCTCTCTCCCAGTAGTACTGTGGTAAAGTCTCAGTATGACGTAGTCTCTCAGTAGTACTGTGGTAAAGTCTCTCTCCTCAGTAGGACGTAGTACTGTGGCAGTATGACGTAGTACGGTGGTAAAGTCTCTCTCAGTACGATGTAGTACTGTGGTAAAGTCTCTCAGTAGTACTGTGGTAAAGTATCTCTCAGTAGGACGTAGTACTGTGGTAAAGTCTCTCTCTCAGTATGACGTAGTACTGTGGTAAAATCTCTCTCAGTATGACGTAGTACTGTGGTAAAGTCTCTCTCAGTATGATGTAGTACTGTGGTAAAGTCTCTCTCAGTATGACGTAGTACTGTGGTAAAGTCTCTCTCAGTGTGACGTAGTTCTGTGGTAAAGTCTCTCTCAGTATGACGTAGTACTGTGGTAAAGTCTCTCTCAGTATGACGTAGTACTGTGGTAAAGTCTCTCTCAGTAGTACTGTGGTAAAGTCTCTCAGTATGACGTAGTACTGTGGTAAAGTCTCTCTCAGTATGATGTAGTACTGTGGTAAAGTCTCTCTCAGTACTACTGTGGTAAAGTCTCTCTCAGTATGACGTAGTACTGTGGTAAACTCTCTCTCAGTATGATGTAGTACTGTGGTAAAGTCTCTCTCAGTATGACGTAGTACTGTGGTAAAGTCTCTCTCCAGTGTGACGTAGTACTGTGGTAAAATCTCTCTCAGTATGACGTAGTACTGTGGTAAAGTCTCTCTCAGTATGAAAGTCGTAGTACTGTGGTAAAGTCTCAGTCAGTATGACGTAGTACTGTGGTAAAGTCTCTCTCAGTAGTACTGTGGTAAAGTCTCTCAGTATGACGTAGTACTGTGGTAAACTCTCTCTCCCAGTAGTACTGTGGTAAAGTCTCTCTCAGTAGTACTGTGGTAAAGTCTCTCTCAGTAGTACTGTGGTAAAGTCTCTCTCAGTATGACGTAGTACGGTGGTAAAGTCTCTCTCAGTACGACGTAGTACTGTGGTAAAGTCTCTCTCAGTAGTACTGTGGTAAAGTCTCTCTCAGTATGACGTAGTACGGTGGTAAAGTCTCTCTCAGTACGACGTAGTACTGTGGTAAAGTCTCTCTCAGTAGTACTGTGGTAAAGTATCTCTCAGTAGGAAAGTCTCTCAGTAGTACTGTGGTAAAGTCTCTCTCTCAGTATGACGTAGTACTGTGGTAAAATCTCTCTCAGTATGACGTAGTACTGTGGTAAAGTCTCTCTCAGTATGATGTAGTACTGTGGTAAAGTCTCTCTCAGTATGACGTAGTACTGTGGTAAAGTCTCTCAGTATGACAGTGTGGTACGTATGAGTACTGTGGTAAAAGTCTCTCTCAGTATGACGTAGTACTGTGGTAAAGTCTCTCTCAGTATGACGTAGTACTGTGGTAAAGTCTCTCTCAGTAGTACTGTGGTAAAGTCTCTCAGTATGACGTAGTACTGTGGTAAAGTCTCTCTCAGTATGACGTAGTACTGTGGTAATGTCTCTCTCCCAGTAGTACTGTGGTAAAGTCTCTCTCAGTAGTACTGTGGTAAAGTCTCTCTCAGTATGACGTAGTACTGTGGTAAAGTCTCTCTCCCAGTAGTACTGTGGTAAAGTCTCTCTCAGTAGTACTGTGGTAAAGTCTCTCAGTATGACGTAGTACTGTGGTAAAGTTTCTCTCAGTATGACGTAGTACGGTGGTAAAGTCTCTCTCAGTACGACGTAGTACTGTGGTAAAGTCTCTCTCAGTAGTACTGTGGTAAAGTCTCTCTCTCAGTATGACGTAGTACTGTGGTAAAGTCTCTCTCAGTACTACTGTGGTAAAGTCTCTCTCAGTTGGACGTAGTACTGTGGTAAAGTATCTCCCAGTATGACGTAGTACTGTGGTAAAGTATCTCCCAGTAGTACTGTGGTAAAGTTTCTCCCAGTAGTACTGTGGTAAAGTATCTCCCAGTAGTACTGTGGTAAAGTCTCTCTCCCAGTAGTACTGTGGTAAAGTCTCTCTCCCAGTAGTACTGTGGTAAAGTCTCTCTCCCAGTAGTACTGTGGTAAAGTCTCTCTCCCAGTAGTACTGTGGTAAAGTCTCTCTCCCAGTAGTACTGTGGTAAAGTCTCTCTCCCAGTACTACTGTGGTAAAGTCTCTCTCCCAGTAGTACTGTGGTAAAGTCTCTCTCCCAGTAGTACTGTGGTAAAGTCTCTCTCCCAGTAGGACTGTGGTAAAGTCTCTCCCACTACACGGAAAGTTCACAGGAATATGACTTTTAGATCGCGGAAACGTCTATCGTCCATGTCAGATTTCAATGCTGACCAATGAGGTTCCAGAGTGGCGCAGTAGTCTAAGGCATTGCATCTCAGTGCTTTTTTATTTATTTAATCACCTTTATTTAACCAGGTAGACCAGATCTCCTTTATTTAACCAGGTAGGCCAGATCACCTTTATTTAACCAGGTAGACCAGATCACCTCTATTTAACCAGGTAGACCAGATCACCTTTATTTAACCAGGTAGGCTAGTTTAGAACAAGTTCTCATTTACAACTGAGACCTGGCCAAGGTAAAGCAAAGCAGTTCGACACATACAACGACACAGAGTTACACATGGAATAAACAAACATACAGTCAATAATACAGTAGGACAAAAGAAAACTACAAAAAGTATATATATATATATAGTGAGTGCAAATGAGGTAAGATAAGGGAGTTAAGGCAATAAATATGCCATGGTGGCGAAGTAATTAAAATATAACAATTACACACTAGAATGCTCGATGTGCAGAAGATGAATGTGCAAGTAGAGATACTGGGGTACAAAGGAGCAAGATAAATAAATAAATACAGTATGGGGATGATGTAGATAGATAGATGGGCTGTTTACAGATGGGCTATGTACAGGTGCAGTGTTCTGTGAGCTGCTCTGACAGCTGGCGCTTAAAGTTAGTGAGGGAGATATAAGTCTCCAGCTTCAGAGATTTTTGCAGTTTGTTCCAGTCATTGGCAGCAGAGAACTGGAAAGGAAAGACGACCAAAGGAGGAATTGGCTTTGGGGATGACCAGTGAGATATACCTGCTGGAGTGCGTGCTACGGGTGGGTGTTGCTATGGTGACCAGTGTGCTGAGATAAGGCAGGGCTTTACCTAGCAGAGACTTGTAGATAACCTGTAGCCAGTGGGTTTGGCGACGAGTATGAAGCGAGGGCCAACCAACGAGAGCGTACAGGTCGCAATGGTGGGTAGTGTGTGGGGCTTTGGTGACAAAACGGATGGCACTGTGATAGACTGCATCCAGTTTGTTGAGTAGAGTGCTGGAGGCTATTTTGTAAATGACATTACCGAAGTCAAGGATCGGTAGGATGGTCAGTTTTACGAGGGTATGTTTGGCAGCATGAGTGAAGGATGCTTTGTTGCGATATAGGAAGCCGATTCTAGATTTAATTTTGGATTGGAGATGCTTAATGTGAGTCTGGAAGGAGAGTTTACAGTCTAACCAGACACCTAGGTATTTGTAGTTGTCCACGTATTCTAAGTCAGAGCCGTCCAGAGTAGTGATGCTGGACGGCGAGCAGGTGCGGGCAGTGATCGGTTGAATAGCATGCACTTAGTTTTACTTGCATTTAAGAGCAGTTGGAGGCCACGGAAGGAGAGTTGTATGGCATTGAAGCTTGTCTGGAGGTTAGTTAACAGTGTCCAAAGAAGGGCCAGAAGTATACAGAATGGTGTCGTCTGCGTAGAGGTGTATCAGAGAATCACCAGCAGCAAGAGCAACATCATTGATGTATACAGAGAAGAGAGTCAGCCCGATGATTGAACCCTGTGGCACCCCCATAGAGACTGCCAGAGGTCTGGACAACAGGCCCTCCGATTTGACACACTAAAATCTGTCTGAGAAGTAGTTGGTGAACCAGGCGAGGCAATCATTTGAGAAACCAAGGCTGTTGAGTCTGCCGATAAGAATGTGGTGATTGACAGACTCGAAAGCCTTGTCCAGGTCGATGAATATGGCTGCACAGTAATGTCTCTTATCGATGGCGGTTATGATATTGTTTAGGACCTTGAGCGTGGCTGAGGTGCACCCATGACCGGCTCTGAAACCAGATTGCATAGCGGAGAAGGTATGGTGGGATTCGAAATGGTCGGTGATCTGTTTGTTCACTTGGCTTTCAAAGACCTTAGAAAGACAGGGTAGGATAGATATAGGCCTGTAGCAGCTTGGGTCTAGAGTGTCACCACCCTTTGAAGAGGAGGATGACCGCGGCAGCTTTCCAATCTTTTGGAATCTCAGACGACACGAAAAAGAGGTTGAACAGGCTAATAATAGGGGTTGCAACAATTTCAGCAGATAATTTTAGAAAGAGAGGGTCCAGATTGTCTAGTCACTACAGACACCCTGGTTCAAATCCAGGCTGTATCACAACTGGCTTTGATTGGGAGTCCCATAGGGCTGTGCATAATTGGCCCAGTGTGGTCCGGGTTTGGCCAGTATAGGCCCTAATTGTAAATAAGAATTTGTTCTTAACTGACTTGCCTAGTTAATAAATAAAAGTTACATTAATAAAAATAATTATGTCTTCTCTCGACTGAGCCATTGATAATATTTTTGCGATATTCCTACCTCGATAAATGTGCTAAGCTGATTGTCAGTGCATATGTCGAGAAACGCGCCTATTTTCCTCCAAAGTACGTAATGTCACGATTCCAAAGCTAGATAGCAAGTCAATTTTCTCACATCTCTGAAAAGATTTGTAATGTTGTACTTGTTGACTAAATTCGTACTAATGTTGGATTTTTGAGCAAGCGCCCAATAGACTCCCATTCACTCCTTGAAGGGGAGCGCTACTTGTCCCGGAATTATGGAACGCCGTTTGGGGCTTTATGTATGGAACGCCGTTTGGGTCTTTACGTATGGAACGCCGTTTGGGTCTTTACGTATGGAACGCCGTTTGGGTCTTTACGATGGAAACGCCGTTTGGGTCTTTACGTATGGAACGCCGTTGGGTCTTTACCTATGGCACGCCGTTTGGGTCTCTGCGTATGGGTCTCGTTTGGGTCTTTACGTATGGAACGCCTGTTTGGGTCTTTATGAAAATGTTTGCGTACCTGGAACGCCGTTTGGGTCTTTACGTATGGAACTGTTTCGGTCTTTACCTATGGAACGCCGTTTGGGTCTTTACGTATGGAACGCCGTTTGGGTCTTTACCGTATGGAACGCCGTTTGGGTCTTTACGTTTGGGTCTCTGCGTATGGAAACTGTTTCCTTTACCTATGGAACGCCGTTTGGGTCTCTGCGTATGGAACGCCCGTTTGGGTCTCTGCGTATGGAAACGCCGTTTGGGTCTCTGCGTATGGAACGCCCCGTTTGGGTCTCTGCGTATGGAATGCTGTTTCAGTCTTTACCTATGGAATGTTATGTTTGGGTCTCTGCGTATGGAACGCCTCCGTTTGGGTCTGCGTATGGAACGCCGTTTGGGTCTCTGCGTATGGAACACCGTTTGGGTCTCTGCGTATGGAACGCCGTTTGGGTCTCTGCGTATGGAACGCCTTTGGGTCTCTGCGTATGGAACGCCGTTGGGGTCTCTGCGTATGGAACGCCGTTTGGGTCTTTACGTATGGAACGCTGTTTGGGTCTTTACATGGAATGCCGTTTGGAATCTCTGCGTATGGAACGCCGTTTGATCTCTGCGTATGGAATGCTGTTTGGGTCTCTGCGTATGGAACGCCGTTTGGGTCTCTGCGTATGGAACGCCGTTTGGGTCT
>NW_024606014.1:0-6360 GCF_018296145.1 Oncorhynchus tshawytscha | reverse complement strand
ACTGTTTACTACACTACCGTACTCACTGTTTACTACACTACCGTACTCACTGTTTACTACACTACAGTACTCACTGTTTACTACACTACCGTACTCACTGTTTACTACACTACCGTACTCACTGTTTACTACACTACCGTACTCACTGTTTACTACACTACCGTACTCACTGTTTACTACACTACAGTACTCACTCTGTTTACTACACTACCGTACTCACTGTTTACTACACTACAGTACTCACTCTGTTTACTACACTACCGTACTCACTGTTTACTACAATACCGTACTCACTCTGTTTACTACACTCAAATCAAATCAAATTTTATTTGTCACATACACATACACAACTCTGGAAAGAGAGAGAGAGACTGATAACTCTGGAGAGAGAGAGAGAGAGAGAGAGAGAGAGGGACGGACAAATCAAATCAAATCAAATTTTATTTGTCACATACACATGGTTAGCAGATGTGAATGCGAGTGTAGCGAAATGCTTGTGCTTCTAGTTCCGACAATGCAGTAATAACGAACAAGTAATCTAACTAACAATTCCAAAAAACTACTGTCTTATACACAGTGTAAGGGGATAAAGAATATGTACATAAGGATATATGAGTGAGTGATGGTACAGAGCAGCATAGGCAAGATACAGTAGATGGTATCGAGTACAGTATATACATATGAGATGAGTATGTAAACCAAGTGGCATAGTTAAAGTGGCTAGTGATACATGTATTACATAAGGATGCAGTCGATGATATAGAGTACAGTATCTACGTATGCATATGAGATGAATAATGTAGGGTAAGTAACATTATATAAGGTAGCATTGTTTAAAGTGGCTAGTGATATATTTACATCATTTCCCAACAATTCCCATTATTAAAGTGGCTGGAGTAGAGTCAGTGTCATTGACAGTGTGTTGGCAGTAGCCACTCAATGTTAGTGGTGGCTGTTTAACAGTCTGATGGCCTTGAGATAGAAGCTGTTTTTCAGTCTCTCGGTCCCAGCTTTGATGCACCTGTACTGACCTCGCCTTCTGGATGACAGCGGGGTGAACAGGCAGTGGCTCGGGTGGTTGATGTCCTTGATGATCTTTATGGCCTTCCTGTAGCATCGGGTGGTGTAGGTGTCCTGGAGGGCAGGTAGTTTGCCCCCGGTGATGCGTTGTGCAGACCTCACTACCCTCTGGAGAGCCTTACGGTTGAGGGCGGTGCAGTTGCCATACCAGGCGGTGATACAGCCCGCCAGGATGCTCTCGATTGTGCATCTGTAGAAGTTTGTGAGTGCTTTTGGTGACAAGCCACATTTCTTCAGCCTCCTGAGGTTGAAGAGGCGCTGCTGCGCCTTCCTCACGATGCTGTCTGTGTGAGTGGACCAATTCAGTTTGTCTGTGATGTGTATGCCGAGGAACTTAAAACTTGCTACCCTCTCCACTACTGTTCCATCGATGTGGATGGGGGTGTTCCCTCTGCTGTTTCCTGAAGTCCACAATCATCTCCTTAGTTTTGTTGACGTTGAGTGTGAGGTTATTTTCCTGACACCACACTCCGAGGGCCCTCACCTCCTCCCTGTAGGCCGTCTCGTCGTTGTTGGTAATCAAGCCTACCACTGTTGTGTCGTCCGCAAACTTGATGATTGAGTTGGAGGCGTGCGTGGCCACGCAGTCGTGGGTGAACAGGGAGTACAGGAGAGGGCTCAGAACGCACCCTTGTGGGGCCCCAGTGTTGAGGATCAGCGGGGAGGAGATGTTGTTGCCTACCCTCACCACCTGGGGGCGGCCCGTCAGGAAGTCCAGTACCCAGTTGCACAGGGCGGGGTCGAGACCCAGGGTCTCGAGCTTGATGACGAGCTTGGAGGGTACTATGGTGTTGAATGCCGAGCTGTAGTCGATGAACAGCATTCTCACATAGGTATTCCTCTTGTCCAGATGGGTTAGGGCAGTGTGCAGTGTGGTTGAGATTGCATCGTCTGTGGACGTATTTGGGCGGTAAGCAAATTGGAGTGGGTCTAGGGTGTCAGGTAGGGTGGAGGTGATATGGTCCTTGACTAGTCTCTCAAAGCACTTCATGATGACGGATGTGAGTGCTACGGGCGGTAGTCGTTTAGCTCAGTTACCTTAGCTTTCTTGGGAACAGGAACAATGGTGGCCCTCTTGAAGCATGTGGGAACAGCAGACTGGTATAGGGATTGATTGAATATGTCCGTAAACACACCGGCCAGCTGGTCTGCGCATGCTCTGAGGGCGCGGCTGGGGATGCCGTCTGGGCCTGCAGCCTTGCGAGGGTTAACACGTTTAAATGTCTTACTCAGTTTGGCTGCAGTGAAGGAGAGACCGCATGTTTTCATTGCAGGCCGTGTCAGTGGCACTGTATTGTCCTCAAAGCGGGCAAAAAGTTATTTAGTCTGCCTGGGAGCAAGACATCCTGGTCCGTGACTGGGCTGGGTTTCTTCCTGTAGTCCGTGATTGACTGTAGACCCTGCCACATGCCTCTTGTGTCTGAGCCGTTGAATTGAGATTCTACTTTGTCTCTGTACTGGCGCTTAGCTTGTTTGATAGCCTTGCGGAGGGAATAGCTGCACTGTTTGTATTCAGTCATGTTACCAGACACCTTGCCCTGATTAAAAGCAGTGGTTCGCGCCTTCAGTTTCACACGAATGCTGCCATCAATCCACGGTTTCTGGTTAGGGAATGTTTTAATCGTTGCTATGGGAACGACATATTCAACGCACGTTCTAATGAACTCGCACACCGAATCAGCGTATTCGTCAATGTTGTTGTCTGACGCAATACGAAACATCTCCCAGTCCACGTGATGGAAGCAGTCTTGGAGTGTGGAGTCAGCTTGGTCAGACCAGCGTTGAACAGACCTCAGCGTGGG
This sequence comes from Oncorhynchus tshawytscha, assembly GCF_018296145.1. Taxonomy (NCBI): domain Eukaryota; kingdom Metazoa; phylum Chordata; class Actinopteri; order Salmoniformes; family Salmonidae; genus Oncorhynchus; species Oncorhynchus tshawytscha. The sequence goes on along the minus strand of NW_024606014.1, from coordinate 3,478 downwards.
AGCCTCTTGTTTTGGTTTCTGTCTGTAGGCAGGGATCAACAAAATGGAGTCGTGGTCAGCTTTTCCGAAAGGAGGGCGGGGCAGGGCCTTATATGCATCGCGGAAGTTAGAGTAACAATGATCCAGGGTCTTTCCAGCCCTGGTTGCGCAATCGATATGCTGATAAAATTTAGGGAGTCTTGTTTTCAGATTAGCCTTGTTAAAATCCCCAGCTACAATGAATGCAGCCTCCGGATAAATCGTTTCCAGTTTGCAGAGAGTTAAATAAAGTTCGTTCAGAGCCATCGATGTGTCTGCTTGGGGGGGATATATACGGCTGTGATTATAATCGAAGAGAATTCTCTTGGTAGATAATGCGGTCTACATTTGATTGTGAGGAATTCTAAAATCAGGTGAACAAAAGGATTTGAGTTCCTGTATGTTTCTTTCATCACACCATGTCACGTTAGGCATAAGGCATACGCCCCCGCCCCTCTTCTTACCAGAAAGATGTTTGTTTCTGTCGGCGCGATGCGTGGAGAAACCCGCTGGTCTACCGTACTCACCCAACCGTGCCCAACAGGCGGGGATGAAGGACACTGTCTATCAATTAAATGTGTGAAATGCATTCATTCGGTATCTGGTGTTCACCTGGGACTCTCTTTCTTACTGGTATGTTAACACATTTTGCAGGTCAAAACTCCATCCAACCAAAACAGGCTGAAATGTCAGACAGCTGTTACACAAAAGGGGCATTATCATTTTTGCAATTTTACAGTATTATTCCAACATCATAGTGTGAAAATATATATCAAAATGCAGCAAAATCACATTTACCTGTGTCATGGCCGTCGTTAAAGGAAGACAAAGGTGCAGCGTGGTGAGCATACATTTTCCTTTTTATTTGAGTAAATGTCACCAACAAAACAACAAACTAAAAACCAATCATGAAGCTTACAGGGCAAAGTCCCACTAACAAAAGTCAACTTCCCACAATGACACAAGGGAAAAAGGCTGCCTAAGTATGATTCCCAATCAGAGACAAAGATGGACAGCTGTCCCTGATTGAGAACCCTACCCGGCCAAAACATAGAAACACAAATCATAGAAATACCCAAACCTAGAAAAAAGAACATAGAATGCCCATCCAAATCACACCCTGACCGACATAAAAAGGCTCTCTAAGGTCAGGGTGGATAGTACCACCCCCCCCACGGGTCGGACTCCGGCCGCAAAACCTGAACCTATAGGGGAGGGTCTGGGTGGGCATCTATCCGCGGAGGCAGCTCTGGTGCGGGTCTTAGACCTCGCTCCACCTCTGACTCTGCCCCCTTTGGTGTCACCTCTGGTGCGGGGACCCTCGCCTCAGACCCCGGACTGGGGAACCTCGCCGCAGGCTCCGGACTGGGGACCCTCGCCGCAGACCCCGGACTGGGGACCCTCGCCGCAGACCCCGGACTGGGGACCGTCTCTGGAGGCTCCGGACTGGGGACCGTCTCTGGAGGCTCCGGACTGGGGACCGTCTCTGGAGGCCCGGACTGGGGACCGTCTCTGGAGGCTCCGGACTGGGGACCGTCTCTGGAGGCTCCGGACTGGGGACCGTCTCTGGAGGCTCCGGACTGGGGACCGTCTCTGGAGGCTCCGGACTGGGGACCGTCTCTGGAGGCTCCGGACTGGGGACCGTCTCGTTAAAGGAAGACAAAGGTGCAGCGTGGTGAGCATACTTTTTTTTTTTTTTTTTTTTGTAAATGTCACCAACAAAACAACGAAAAACCAACTGTACATTTCAACTTTTTTATTTACAATATAACCTTCTCTGTCAGATCCCTCATCCCTTCTGTTTATCCAGATAATACCTCCTGCTGACCAGCCAATCACATCAAAGTGCTCTTTGCTGCCTGGTGTGCTTAGAGAGAGGCCATCCCTATGATCAAAAGACCTGGAAAAACAAATATAAAACAAAAATGTCAATTTTGCTGACTGGGATCCATCCAAATCTCCTTTAGTTGATCTTGAGCAAAGCCTGGGCATCGAAGGACACCGCTGTGGAGCCCTGGGTGGTGGTGATCACGGGTCAATGCTGTTTCATATTGACGTTGCCTCAGGATCCTGGATGGTATTTCCTGAATGAAAAGAATCAGAGGGGGTTGGTTTGGTTGGAAATGTCATTACATGTTATCAGCTGTAACATTGTCTGAATAGTGCTGAAAATCAAGTGCTGTACAGGACTTACAACACATTGAGATGGTACTGAAGCTTTGTGACGTGAAGATATGGCTGTTACTGCAGTGGCCTGGTGGACTGACAGAGTTGGTGGGATGAGATGGTACTGAAGCTACGCGACGTGAAGATGTGGCTGTTACTGCAGTGGCCTGGTGGACTGACAGAGTTGGTGGGATGAGATGGAGGAGTCTGGAGGTCAAAACAGGATGAACAAACAAAACAAGAAAAACATCAGAAATACTGATTTATTACCAACTGTTAAACTCTAAAATATATGTCTGGAAACTTTAGACACAGTTTGTTATGATAAAAAAAAGATTTACAACTGGGTTCTCTGGATTAGACTGAATAAAAGTATGGTTGACACCAATGTAATGGGTTAAGAAGTTGTGTTCCTTGTTGGCAGTGGAAGCTGGAACACACAATCACCCCAATCAGAACACCTACAGAATATTCTGCTGTTTTTAAATCAACTTCCTCTAGATCTGGAAGCTGGAACACACAATCACCCCAATCAGAACACCTACAGAATATTCTGCTGTTTGTAAATCAACTTCCTCTAGATGTAGGATATGTGTTCAGTGTAACAGAGATAATATCACGTTGACATCACTGGAGAAGAATCTGTACCTACCTGATCTGTGGCCTCGCCTGGCTCCTCCCACAAGGAGGTGGAGTAACATGGGAGATAATGGGGGAGGGGTGATACCAGCCGCTCAACAACAGACCAACAGGCAGTTCTGGGAAACAGAAGGACATTTCTGAGAAGTCACACCCCTACCTTTGTCTTGACATATCAATTATTGTTTGGTTATGTGCAAGCTATGGCATATAAATGCAGCATTCAGTGGGGTGAATGAACTCTGTTTGAGCTTTTCTCTGCATTCGTTTGAGGTCATCTGTTTACAACCTAACACCTTGCTTCGATGTATTGACTTTAATGTCTAAATGTTTTTTATTCATCTTCAGAATTAGAATGAAATGAACCTTGTTTTCACATTAAACATCAAGAAAAGGTTCTAATCTTCCATCACATGATGATAAACACAAGCAGTATCTGTAACAGCACCGTTTCTAGACAGACAACAGAGGAGGTTCATGATGATAAACACAAGCAGTATCTGTAACAGCACCGTTTCTAGACAGACAACAGAGGAGGTTCATGATGATAAACAGACTATTAGAATTATAATATAGGTTAACATAAACTATACCTCTTCAGTTAACTTTCAAAAAAAAATGCTCAAAATTAGTTGAAAAGATTCTTCACCTCCAC
>NW_024606013.1:0-6359 GCF_018296145.1 Oncorhynchus tshawytscha | reverse complement strand
GTATTTCAAGACCTACCTTCAAACAGCTTGCACTGCTATGCACTGTCTTACACTGCTGCGACACTAAAGCGCTGTTCAACGTGACCGGCTGGGAGTAGGCTACAGTACTACATAGACACAGTAGTGCCTTGGGACCCAAAAGCATAATCAGTGCTCTAACTCCCCGTTGCGCTGGTCTGGAGCAATAAAGTAGTGACGCATGGTACCGTACTAAACCACAAATGAGCTCTAAGTCCCGCAGCATAATCAATAAACTTTTAGTGGAGCAACCACTGTAGAGCTGGCTACCCTGTCAAACTGAGCAATCGGGGGAGAAGGGCATAAGTTTTAAGACTCTTTACTCTGTACTTTGCTGAAGCACATTTGGCAGCGATTACAGCCTTGAGTCTTCTTGGGTATGACGTTACAACCTTGGCACACCTATATTTGGGTAGTTTCTCCCATTCTTCTCTGCAGATATTCTCAAGCTCTGTCAGGTTGGATGGGGAGCGTAGCTGCACAGCTATTTTCATATCTCTCCAGAGATGTTCTATCGGGTTCAAGTTCGGGCTTTGGCTGTGCCACTCAAGGACATTCAGAGACTTGTCCCAAGCCACTCCTGCATTGTCTTAGCTGCCTGCTTAGGGACGTTGTCCTGTTAGGTGTACCTATGCCCCAATCTGAGGTCCTGAGTGCTCTGGAGCATGTTTTCATCAAGGATATCTTTGTACTTTGCTTCTTTCATCTTCCCTCGATCCTGACTAGTCTCCCAGTCCCTCCTGCTTCCACCCCCATGCTTCACTGTAGGAATAGTCCCTGCTTTCCTCCAGACTTGAACCTTGGCATTCAGGTCCAAGAGTTCAATACTGGTTTCATCATACCAGAGAATCTTGTTTCTCATGGTCAGAGTCCTTTAGGTGCCTTTTGGCAAATGTCTGTCTGGCCACTCTACAATAAAGGCCTGATTCATGAAGTCCTGCAGAGGTGGTTGTCCTATTGTAAGGTTCTCCCATCTCCACAGAGGAACTCTTGAGTTCTATCAGAGTGACCATCGGGTTCTTGGTCACCTGACCAAGGCCCTTCTCCCTTGATTGCTCAGTTTTGCCGGGAGACCAGATCTAGGAAGAGTATTGGTGGTTCCAAACTTCTTCCATTTAAGAATGATCGAGGCCACTGTGGGGAGCTTTACTGCTGTAGAAATATTTTAGGACTCTTCCCCAAATCTGAGCCTCGACAGAATCCTGTCTCGGAGCTCTACGGAAAATTCCTTAGATTGGTTTTGCTCTGACATGCACTGTCAAGTGTCGGACATTATATAGACAGGTGTGTGCCTTTCCAAATCATGTCCAATCAATTGAATTTACCACAGTTGTAGAACGATCTCAAGGATGATCAATGGAAACAGGATGCACCTGAGCTCAATTTCGAGTCTCATAGCAAAGGGTCTGTATAATTATGTAAATAAGCTATTTCTCTTTTTAGGTTTTATACATTTGCAAAAATGTAAAAAAAAACAGTTTTTGCTTTGTCATTATGGGGTATTGTGTGCAGATTGAAGAGAGAACAAACATTTAATCAATTTTAGAATAAGGCTATAACCTCACAAAATATGTGAAAAGGAAGGGGTCTGAATACTTTCCGAATGCACTGAATAAATTAAAATAACTTGCCTATCTTAATTCATTCCCACAGTCGATTAATAATATGCCTAATATGCCTGATTTGAATAATATAAGCACTTCTACACACACACACAGACAAATGCTCAACAGTTGTTCCATCCAGATCCGAACTCAAGAGAAACGCACAATTTTGACTGTTGGGATGGTACTGGAGATGATGAATGTGAAGTTGAAAAATTACATTTCCCTTTAAGTAATCCGACAATGGGTAATTTGTGCATGCAGCCGTGTTTGTTTTTTTGCGTCAACAAAAGATATTAAGAGGAGAGAAGAGGAGTTTGGTCTGTTTGCAGTATGCATGTTGAAGGGTGTTCCTTCACCTCATAATAGCATCTTTGGTCTGACATACGTTTACATGAAAAACATAATGCATTGTATAATGTCAACAAACATGGCACCACACATAGCTGGCAAAAAGCTTAGCATAATCTCATTATAATCAGTACAACCTTCAAAAAGTTTTTTTTACACACATCAAATGTGTCCATTATAGTCAGAATGCATTATTTGTCACCAGTACTTGAAAACGTGTGAATAAAACTGTAAATACATTATACATACATACATACATACATAGATACATACATACATGCATACATACATACATACATACATACATACATACATACATACATACATACATACATACATACATACATACATACATACATACATACATACATACAGTTGAAGTCGGAAGTTTACATACACCTTAGCCAAACACCTTATTTAAACTCAGTTTTTCACAATTCCTGACATTTAATCCAAGTAAAAATTCAGTTTTTGGGTCAGTTAGCATCACCACATTATTTTAAGAATATGAAATGTCAGAATAATAGTGGAGAGAATTATTTATTTCAGATTTTATTTCTTTCATCACATTCCCAGTGGGTCAGTTTCGATACACTCAATTTGTATTTGTTAGCATTGCCTTTAAATTGTTTAACTTGGGTCAAACATTTTGGATAGCCTTCCACAAGCTTCCCACAATAAGTTGGGTGAATTTTGGACCATTCCTCCTGACAGAGCTGGTGTAACTTGGTCAGGTTTGTAGGTCTCCTTGCTCGCACACGCTTTATCAGTTCTGCCCACAAATCTTCTATAGGATTGTGGTCAAGGCTTTGTGATGGCCACTCCAATACCTTGACTTTGTTCCATTTTGCCACAACTTTGGAAGTATGCTTGTGGTTATTGTTAATTTGGAAGACCCATTTGCGACCAAGCTTTAACTTCCTGACTGAGGTCTTGAGATGTTGCTTCAATATATCTCCATAATTTTCTTTCCTCATGATGCCATCTATTTTGTGATGTGCAGCAGTCCCACATGCAGCAAAGCACCCCCACAACATGATGCTGCCACCCCCGTGCTTCCCCTTTTTTCTCCAAACACAACGATGGTAATTATGGCCAAACAGTTCTATGTTTTGTTCCATCAGACCAGAGGACATTTGTCCAAAAAGTACGTATCTTTGTCGCCATGTGCAGTTGCAATCCGTAGTCTGGCTTTTTTATGGCGGTTTTGGAGCAGTGGCTTCTTCGCTGATCGGCCTTTCAGGTTATGTCAATATAGGACTCGTTTTACTGTGGATATAGATACTTTTGTGCCTGTTTCCTCCAGCATCTTCACAAGGTCCTTTGCTGTTGTTGTGGGATTGTTTTGATCCTTTTTGCACCAAAGTACGTTCATCTCTGAGAGACAGAATGTGTCTCCTTTCTGAGCGCTATCATGGCTGCGTTGTCCCATGGTGTTTGTACAGATGAACGTGGCACCTTCAGTCGTTTGATAATTGCTCCAAAGGATGACCCAGACATGTGGAGGTCTACAATTGTTTTCTGAGGTCTTGGCCGATTTTTTATGATTTTCCCATGATGTCAAGCAAAGAGGCACTGAGTTTGAAGGTAGGACCTTGAAGTACATCAACAGGTACACCTCCAAATGACTCAAATTATGTCAATTAGCCTACCAGAAGCTTCTAAAGCCATGCCATCATTTTCTGGAACTTTCAAGCTGTTTAAAGGCACAGTCAATTTAGTGTATGTAAACTTCTGACCCTCTGGAATTATATTTCCCACCATAAAGCATGGAGGAGGAGGTGTCTTTAGGATGGGACATTAAACTGGTGTCCTGACTTTCTGTGGTTACTAAAGATCCCATGAAACTTATCGTAAGAGTTGGGGTGTTAACCCCGGTGTCCTAGCTAAATTCCCAATCTGGCCCTCATACCATTATGGCCACCAAATCATCTCCAGCTTCCAATTGGCTCATTCATCCCCCTCCTCTCCCCTGTAACTATTCCCAAGGTTGTTGCTGTAAAATAAGGGTTCATATTTATGGTTTGGGGGTGCTTTGCTGGTGACACAGTCTGTGATTTATTTCGAATTTAACCTCTTGAGCTTATGGCTCAATACTGCCCCCGTTGGAGGAAGTGCGTGCCCATAGTAAACTGAAAATATTTTTTCCAAAATTGCTAATATATGCATATAATAATAATTATTGAATAGAAAACACTCTAAAGTTTCTAAAACCGTTTAAATTATGTCTGTATGTAAAGCAGAACTCTCAGGGCAGCCTTTCTCCCAAACTCTCTCTTGTCAAGAGAAAAGTTGGGTCAACTTTGACGTCATCGCCCCCACCCTTCCCAGGCAGCTACCGATCTGGGAACAGTATGTATTTGTTCAGCGCGATGTCTGCTTTCAATTGGCACGTTCATTGTTTGAATTTCCCGCTCCCTCATCCTTTGGCGGGCGAAAATGCCCGTTCACTCTCACATACATGCACTCTATTGCGCGCGGCCGATTTGGAGAACGTTCTTTTCCAATAGACACCAGTTGAAGCCGGTTCGTTTGTTTGCGATTATCATTGTTTTACATGATAAAAACATCATTTTGCTCGATTCTGCACTTAGTTTGACCAGTTTAGTCGACATATAATATGTAATTTTGAAGTTTGATTGCGCAAGAGTGCGGGACCAGAAGGAGCAGAAGTTATTTTGGGTGCATTTCAGCTGAAGCTGTTAGCATATGCTAATACAAAGACGCACAACTTGAAACCAAACGATGTATTGGGTAAGTATGACTCCTTCTACGTCTTCTGATCGAAGAACATCAAAGGTAAGGGAATATTTATGTGGTTATTTTGGGTTTCTGTGGACTCCAAACGTAGAGGAGACACTGCTAATATCTGAGCGCCGACTCATAGCATAGACTAGTGAACGAATTCTGTAACGTTAAAAATAAATGTAACACAGCGGTTGTATTAAGAAGAAGTGTATCTTTGTAACTATATGTAGAACATGTATATTTAGTCATGTTTATTGCTTGTTATCTGACGTTATCTGTCCGAGCTATCATAATTTCTCCGGACATTTTGAGTAGCATTTTTTGAAATGTCGTCATTGTAAACAGAGATTTATGGATATTAATGGCATATTATTGAAAAAAAAAAAAAAATGTACTGTGTAACATGTAATATTACTGTCATCTGATGAAGATTTTCAAAAGGTTAGTGAATTATTTATTTTTTAATCCTACTTTTAAATTTTATATTTTCTGGGACAAAATGGCCGCCGTTTGCCTTTTGTTTCGGTGGTGGTCTAATATAAATGTGTGCTATGTTTTCGCCGTAAAACATTTTAGAAATCTGACTTGCTGGGTAGATGAACAAGGTGTTTATCTTTCATTTGAGCTATTGGACTTGTGTAGGTGTGGAGGTTAAATATGTCTAAGAATATTTTTTCACATTTTGTGTTATGCTAATGAGCTTGAGCCGTAGTCACGATCCCGGATCCGGGATGGGTAGCATCAAGAGGTTAAGGCACCCTTAACAAGCATGGCTACCACAGCATTCTGCAGTGATATGCCATCCCATCTGGTTTGGGCTTAGTGAGACTGTCATTTATTTTTCAACAGGACAATGACCCAACACAGGGCTATTTTACCAAGAAGGAGAGTGCTGCATCAGAGGACCTGGCCTCCACAATCCACCAACTTCAACCAAATTGAGAGGGTTCGAGATGAGTCGGACCGCAGAGTGAAGGAAAAGCAGCCAACAGGTGCTCAGCATATGTGGGAACTCCTTCAAAACTGTTGGAAAAGCATTCCAGGTGAATCTGGTTGAGAGAATGCCAAGAGTGTGCAAAGCTGTCATTAAGGCAGCAGCATACGCTCCTGCATCCTACTGCTGGCTTGCTTCTGAAGCTTAGCAGGGTTGGCCCTGGTCAGTCCCTTGATGTGAGACCAGATGCTGCTGGAAATGGTGTTGGAGGGCCAGTAGGAGGCATCCTTTCTTCTGGTCTAAAAAATACATCCCGATACCCCAGGGCAGTGATTGGGGATGTTGCTCTGTGTATGGTGCTGTCTTTCCGATGGGACGTTAAACAGGTGTCCTGACTTATTGTACTTATTGTAGGGGTGTTAACCCCAGTATCCTGACTAAATTTCCAATCTGGCCTTCATACCATCATGGCCACCTAATCATCCCCAGTTTACAATTGGCTCATTCATCCTCTCCCATGTAACTATTCCCCAGGTAGTTGCTGTAAATGAGAATGTGTTCAAAGCTGGGACCGAGAGACTGAAAAACAGCTTCTATCTCAAGGCCATCAGACTGTTAAACAGCCACCACTAACATTGAGTGGCTGCTGCCAACACACTGACTCAACTCCAGCCACTTTAATAATGGGAATTGATGGGAAATTG
>NW_024606012.1:0-6358 GCF_018296145.1 Oncorhynchus tshawytscha | reverse complement strand
GTTATACGTTGAAGATGTCGTTCCCATAGCAACGATTAAAACATTCCCTAACCAGAAACCGTGGATTGATGGCAGCATTCGTGTGAAACTGAAGGCACGAACCACTGCTTTTAATCAGGGCAAGGTGTCTGGTAACATGACTGAATACAAACAGTGCAGCTATTCCCTCCGCAAGGCTATCAAACAAGCTAAGCGCCAGTACAGAGACAAAGTAGAATCTCAATTCAACGGCTCAGACACAAGAGGTATGTGGCAGGGTCTACAGTCAATCACGGACTACAGGAAGAAACCCAGCCCAGTCACGGACCAGGATGTCTTGCTCCCAGGCAGACTAAATAACTTTTTTGCCCGCTTTGAGGACAATACAGTGCCACTGACACGGCCTGCAACGGAAACATGCGGTCTCTCCTTCACTGCAGCCGAAGTGAGTAAGACATTTAAACGTGTTAACCCTCGCAAGGCTGCAGGCCCAGACGGCATCCCCAGCCGCGCCCTCAGAGCATGCGCAGACCAGCTGGCCGGTGTGTTTACGGACATATTCAATCAATCCCTATACCAGTCTGCTGTTCCCACATGCTTCAAGAGGGCCACCATTGTTCCTGTTCCCAAGAAAGCTAAGGTAACTGAGCTAAACGACTACCGCCCCGTAGCACTCACATCCGTCATCATGAAGTGCTTTGAGAGACTAGTCAAGGACCATATCACCTCCACCCTACCTGACACCCTTGACCCACTCCAATTTGCTTACCGCCCAAATAGGTCCACAGACGATGCAATCTCAACCACACTGCACACTGCCCTAACCCATCTGGACAAGAGGAATACCTATGTGAGAATGCTGTTCATCGACTACAGCTCGGCATTCAACACCATAGTACCCTCCAAGCTCGTCATCAAGCTCGAGACCCTGGGTCTCGACCCCCGCCCTGTGCAACTGGGTACTGGACTTCCTGACGGGCCGCCCCCAGGTGGTGAGGGTAGGCAACAACATCTCCTCCCCGCTGATCCTCAACACTGGGGCCCCACAAGGGTGCGTTCTGAGCCCTCTCCTGTACTCCCTGTTCACCCACGACTGCGTGGCCATGCACGCCTCCAACTCAATCATCAAGTTTGCGGACGACACAACAGTGGTAGGCTTGATCACCAACAACGACGAGACGGCCTACAGGGAGGAGGTGAGGGCCCTCGGAGTGTGGTGTCAGGAAAATAACCTCACACTCAACGTCAACAAAACTAAGGAGATGATTGTGGACTTCAGGAAACAGCAGAGGGAACACCCCCCCCATCCACATCGATGGAACAGTAGTGGAGAGGGTAGCAAGTTTTAAGTTCCTCGGCATACACATCACAGACAAACTGAATTGGTCCACTCACACAGACAGCATCGTGAGGAAGGCGCAGCAGCGCCTCTTCAACCTCAGGAGGCTGAAGAAATTCGGCTTGTCACCAAAAGCACTCACAAACTTCTACAGATGCACAATCGAGAGCATCCTGGCGGGCTGTATCACCGCCTGGTATGGCAACTGCACCGCCCTCAACCGTATGGCTCTCCAGAGGGTAGTGAGGTCTGCACAACGCATCACCGGGGGCAAACTACCTGCCCTCCAGGACACCTACACCACCCGATGCTACAGGAAGGCCATAAAGATCATCAAGGACATCAACCACCCGAGCCACTGCCTGTTCACCCCGCTGCCATCCAGAAGGCGAGGTCAGTACAGGTGCATCAAAGCTGGGACCGAGAGACTGAAAAACAGCTTCTATCTCAAGGCCATCAGACTGTTAAACAGCCACCACTAACATTGAGTGGCTACTGCCAACACACTGTCAATGACACTGACTCTACTCCAGCCACTTTAATCATGGGAATTGATGGGAAATGATGTAAATATATCACTAGCCACTTTAAACAATGCTACCTTATATAATGTTACTTACCCTACATTGTTCATCTCATATGCATACGTTGATACTGTACTCTATATCGCCGACTGCATCCTTATGTAATACATGTATCACTAGCCACTTTAACTATGCCACTTGGTTTATACTTATCTCATATGTATATACTGTACTGCGATATCATCTACTGTATCTTGCCTATGCTGCTGTACCATCACTCATTCATATATCCTTATGTACATATTCTTTATCCCCTTACACTGTGTATGACAGTAGTTTTTTTGGAATTGTTAGTTAGATTACTTGCTCGTTATTACTGCATTGTCGGAACTAGAAGCACAAGCATTTAGCTACACTCGCATTAACATCTGCTAACCATGTGTATGTGACAAATAAAATTTGATTTGATTTGATTTGATTTGACACGGCTCCAGCGACACCTCTCGATTACAGAGGTTGGAAAAGGATCAAATGCACGTGTACTTATCAGAGTAGTGGTTACAAGCTGGTACATACAGTGCCTTGCGAAAGTATTCGGCCCCCTTGAACTTTGCGACCTTTTGCCACATTTCAGGCTTCAAACATAAAGATATAAAACTGTATTTTTGTGAAGAAACAACAACAAGTGGGACACAATCATGAAGTGGAACGACATTTATTGGATATTTCAAACTTTTTTAACAAATCAAAAACTGAAAAATTGGGCGTGCAAAATTATTCACCCACCTTAAGTTAATACTTTGTAGCGCCACCTTTTGCTGCGATTACAGCTGTAAGTCGCTTGGGTATGTCTCTATCAGTTTGCACATCGAGAGACTGACATTTTTCCCATTCCTCCTTGCAAAACAGCTCGAGCTCAGTGAGGTTGGATGGAGAGCATTTGTGAACAGCAGTTTTCAGTTCTTTCCACAGATTCTCGATTGGATTCAGGTCTGGACTTTGACTTGGCCATTCTAACACCTGGATATGTTTATTTTGAACCATTCCATTGTAGATTTTGCTTTATGTTTTGGATCATTGTCTTGTTGGAAAACAAATCTCCGTCCCAGTCTCAGGTCTTTTGCAGACTCCATCAGGTTTTCTTCCAGAATGGTCCTGTATTTGGCTCCATCCATCTTCCCATCAATTTTAACCATCTTCCCTGTCCCTGTTGAAGAAAAGCAGGCCCAAACCATGATGCTGCCACCCCATGTTTGACAGTGGGGATGGTGTGTTTCAAGTTGATGAGCTGTGTTGCTTTACGCCAAACATAACGTTTTGCATTGTTGCCAAAAAGTTCAATTTTGGTTTTCAGAGCACCTTCTTCCACATGTTTGGTGTGTCTCCCAGGTGGCTTGTGGCAAACTTTAAATGACACTTTTTATATCTTTAAGAAATGGCTTTCTTCTTCTTCCATAAAGGCCAGATTTGTGCAATATACGACTGATTGTTGTACTATGGACAGAGTCTCCCACCTCAGCTGTAGATCTCTGCAGTTCATCCAGAGTGATCATGGGCCTCTTGGCTGCATCTCTGATCAGTCTTCTCCTTGTATGAGCTGAAAGTTTAGAGGGACGGCCAGGTCTTGGTAGATTTGCAGTGGTCTGATACTCCTTCCATTTCAATATTATCGCTTGCAGAGTGCTCCTTGGGATGTTTAAAGCTTGAGAAATCTTTTTGTATCCAAATCCGGCTTTAAACTTCTTCACAACAGTATCTCGGGCCTGCCTGGTGTGTTCCTTGTTCTTCATGATGCTCTCTGCGCTTTTAACGGACCTCTGAGACTATCACAGTGCAGGTGCATTTATACGGAGACTTGATTACACACAGGTGGATTGTATTTATCATCATTAGTCATTTAGGTCAACATTGGATCATTCAGAGATCCTCACTGAACTTCTGGAGAGAGTTTGCTGCACTGAAAGTAAAGGGGCTGAATAATTTTGCACGCCCAATTTTTCAGTTTTTGATTTGTTAAAAAAGTTTGAAATATGCAATAAATGTCATTCCACTTCAGGATTGTGTCCCACTTGTTGTTGATTCTTCACAAAAAAATACAGTTTTATATCTTTATGTTTGAAGCCTGAAATGTGGCAAAAGGTCGCAAAGTTCAAGGGGGCCGAATACTTTCGCAAGGCACTGTAGCACAGACCCATCCTGGCAGCTGGCTTCAGATTGACGGACAGACCTAAGTGTCAAGTCCTGACAATAGAGAGTCCTTGTTTTCTATGGTGGAGTAGGTCAGGGCGTGACTGGGGGGTTAGTCTAGTTTATCATTTCTATGTGGGTGTTCTAGTTTTCATGTTTCTACGTTGGTGATTTGTATGATTCCCAATTAGTGGCAGCTGGTATGTTGTCTCTAATTGGGGATCATATTTAAGTAGTGTTTGTTTCCACCTGTGTTTGTGGGATATTGTGTTTTGAGTAAGTGCACGTAGCACCTTTGTCACGGTTTGTTGTTTGTTTATTGTTTTGCTAAGTTTCACTTTCAATAAATTATGTGGAACTCAACATCCGCTGCGCCTTGGTCCGTCTCTACAAACAACCTTGACAGAATATCCCACCACAACAGGACCAAGCAGCGTGCCCAGAAGGAGAGGGTAACATGGACTTGGGAGGAGATTCTGGCAGGACAGGATCGTCTTCCTTGGCAGGAGTCACAGCAGACGCAAGGAGAGAAGGGAGAACAGCGATGACGCCGGGGTTCACGGCTACAAGGAAAGCCCAAAAGACAGGCCAAATTTTTTTTGGGGGGGGGGGTCACACAGGGTGGGTCGGCAGAGCCGAGGTGTGAACCAGTGACAACATGGGAGGAGGTAGAGAGGTGGTCAGTCGACCCAGGGAGAGTGCCAGAGCCCACCTGGGAGTCAATGGAACAGTGCGAGGAGGGATACCGGAGAATGGAGTTGGCGAGGAGTATGCGGCAACGCAGGCATTTGGAGGAGCGTGTTACCAGTCTGGTGCAATCTGTGCCTGTCCCAAGCATCAGGCCTCCAGTGCGCCTCCCCAGTCCGGTACGTCCCGTGCCTGCTCCTCACACTCGCCCAGATGTACGCCTCCACATCCCAGTACGTCCTGTGCTAGCTCCTCGCACTCGCCATGCGAAGTGTGTCATCGTTCCGGTAAAATTTGTGCCGGCTCTACGCACTAGCTCTTTGTGCGCCTCCACAGCCCAGTGCTATCTCCTTGCACTTGCCATGCGAGGGGTGTCATCGAACCGGCACCATTGATGCAGGCTATACGCACCAGGTCTCCGGTGCGCCTTCATAGCCCAGTACGTCCTGTTCATTATTACTATGTGGATGTTCTAGTTTTCATGTTTCTACGTTGGTGATTTGTATGATTCCCAATTAGAGGCAGCTGGTATCGTTGTCTCTAATTGGGGATCATATTTAAGTAGTGTTTGTTCCCACCTGTGTTTGTGGGATATTGTGTTTTGAGTAAGTGCACGTAACACCTCTGTAGACACGGTTTGTTGTTTTGCTAAGTTTCCCTTTCAATAAATTATGTGGAACTCAACATCCACTGCGCCTTGGTCTGTCTCTACAAACAACCTTGACACTAAGTTTAGCTAGTTCTCTACAAAGGGTAATTCTAGTAAGGGTAATTCTAGTAATAAAAAAATGCTAAAGTAGCTAGCTAGGTCATTTAAAAAATGCTAAACAAGAATACACATGAGAAACACACAATATCAAACTTACAAGGCTACAATATCTGCTTGCTAGGTTACTGCATGGAGAAATGTGCCTTGAAGGATGACCTCAAAGCTTGTGACAGGATGCATAGTTTTGTATGATAGCCACATTAGCTGCTAATTTGCATTTTATTTTGGGGGGGTGATTACAGGCAAATACACTGATAGTTTGTCCAGAGAGATTTGTAAGGCTATCAAAACGTCACACCAGGGTAAGCATATATGAAACACAGCCTTTATATGAAGTAGTTAAAAAATCCCAGACACAAAGAATGATGAAAAAAAACGATTGGAACCACGTCCGGGTTTTACCAATAGGTTTTATGGGTATTATGACTCATGTTGTGGCACTCAATGCTCTTTACTTTCTGCATCTACGTCATTTCGCTGTGTCTACTTTTAATGTTAACCTGAATTAGCCAGCTAGTTAACTCACGGTTTGGTAGTCATACTTTTTCACGTGGTGACATGCTAGCTTGCGTTAGTCCACCAGTGAAAAGATATTTAGCTAACATTAGCTAGTTAATGTTAACTCACTGTTCGTGTAGTTAGACTTGCTAGCTTCATTCACTACCCAGTAGACAAAAGGACGCTGGAAATACATCTAAAATACCAGTTAGGTTAATTTTAGGTTCTGAATGAAAGGTGAAAATACATATTTTCGGGAAGTTGAAAATATGTATTTTCCAGACGTTGAATTTAGATTCATTATTGGTTTTGAATTAAAGAAAATATGTATTTTCCGATATTTGAAAAGACGTTTCCATACGTTTAAAATATATA
>NW_024606011.1:0-6353 GCF_018296145.1 Oncorhynchus tshawytscha | reverse complement strand
AGTAGATATACCTGGTCTGTCATAATATAATAGAGACAGTAGATCTAGCTGGTCTATCATAATATAATAGAGACAGTTGATCTAGCTGGTCTGTCATAATATAATAGAGACTGTAGATCTAGCTGGTATGTCATACAATAGCGACAGTAGATCTACCTGGTCTGTCATAATATAATAGAGACAGTAGATCTAGCTGGTCTGTCATATTATAATAGAGACAGTTGATCTATCAGGTCTGTCATAATATAATAGAGACAGTAGATCTAGCTGGTCGGTCATAATATAATAGAGACAGTAGATCTAGCTGGTCTGTCATATTATAATAGAGACAGTTGATCTATCAGGTCTGTCATAATATAATAGAGACAGTAGATCTAGCTGGTCTGTCAGAGTATAATAGAGACAGTAGATCTAGCTGGTCTGTCATAATATAATAGAGACATAGAGACAGTAGATCTAGCTGGTCTGTCATAATATAATAGAGACAGTAGATCTAGCTGGTCGGTCATAATATAATAGAGACAGTAGATCTAGCTGGTCTGTCATAATATAATAGAGACAGTTGATCTAGCTGGTCTGTCATAATATAATAGAGACAGTAGATCTAGCTGGTCTGTCATAATATAATAGAGACAGTAGATCTAGCTGGTCTGTCATAATATAATAGAGACAGTAGATCTAGCTGGTCTGTCATAATATAATAGAGACAGTAGATCTAGCTGGTCTGTCATAATATAATAGAGACAGTAGATCTAGCTGGTCTGTCATAATATAATAGAGACAGTAGATCTAGCTGGTCTGTCATAATATAATAGAGACAGTAGATCTAGCTGGTCTGTCATAATATAATAGAGACAGTAGATCTAGCTGGTCTGTCATAATATAATAGAGACAGTAGATCTAGCTGGTCTGTCATAATATAATAGAGACAGTAGATCTAGCTGGTCTGTCATAATATAATAGAGACAGTAGATCTAGCTGGTCTGTCATAATATAATAGAGACAGTAGATCTAGCTGGTCTGTCATAATATAATAGAGACAGTAGATCTAGCTGGTCTGTCATAATATAATAGAGACAGTAGATCTAGCTGGTCTGTCATAATATAATAGAGACAGTAGATCTAGCTGGTCTGTCATAATATAATAGAGACAGTAGATCTAGCTGGTCTGTCATAATATAATAGAGACAGTAGATCTAGCTGGTCTGTCATAATATAATAGAGACAGTAGATCTAGCTGGTCTGTCATAATATAATAGAGACAGTAGATCTAGCTGGTCTGTCATAATATAATAGAGACAGTAGATCTAGCTGGTCTGTCATAATATAATAGAGACAGTAGATCTAGCTGGTCTGTCATAATATAATAGAGACAGTAGATCTAGCTGGTCTGTCATAATATAATAGAGACAGTAGATCTAGCTGGTCTGTCATAATATAATAGAGACAGTAGATCTAGCTGGTCTGTCATAATATAATAGAGACAGTAGATCTAGCTGGTCTGTCATAATATAATAGAGACAGTAGATCTAGCTGGTCTGTCATAATATAATAGAGACAGTAGATCTAGCTGGTCTGTCATAATATAATAGAGACAGTAGATCTAGCTGGTCTGTCATAATATAATAGAGACAGTAGATCTAGCTGGTCTGTCATAATATAATAGAGACAGTAGATCTAGCTGGTCTGTCATAATATAATAGAGACAGTAGATCTAGCTGGTCTGTCATAATATAATAGAGACAGTAGATCTAGCTGGTCTGTCATAATATAATAGAGACAGTAGATCTAGCTGGTCTGTCATAATATAATAGAGACAGTAGATCTAGCTGGTCTGTCATAATATAATAGAGACAGAGACAGTAGATCTAGCTGGTCTGTCATAATATAATAGAGACAGTTGATCTAGCTGGTCTGTCATAATATAATAGAGACAGTAGATCTAGCTGCTCTGTCATAATATAATAGAGAATATAATAGAGACAGTAGATCTAGCTGGTCTGTCATAATATAATAGAGACAGTAAATCTACCTGGTCTGTCAAAATATAATAGAGACAGTAGATCTAGCTGGTCTGTCATAATATAATAGAGACAGTAGATCTAGCTGCTCTGTCATAATATAATAGAGAATATAATAGAGACAGTAGATCTAGCTGCTCTGTCATAATATAATAGAGAATATAATAGAGACAGTAGATCTAGCTGGTCTGTCATAATATAATATAGACAGTATATCTACCTGGTCTGTCAAAATACAATACAGACAGTGGATCTAGCTGGTCCGTCATAATATAATAGAGACAGTAGATCTACCTGGTCTGTCAAAATATAATATAGACAGTAGATCTAGCTGGTCTGTCATAATATAATAGAGACAGTAGATCTAGCTGGTCTGTCATAATATAATAGAGACAGTAGATCTAGCTGGTCTGTCATAATATAATAGAGACAGTAGATCTAGCTGGTCTGTCATAATATAATAGAGACAGTAGATCTAGCTGGTCTGTCATAATATAATAGAGACAGTAGATCTAGCTGGTCTGTCATAATATAATAGAGACAGTAGATCTAGCTGGTCTGTCATAATATAATAGAGACAGTAGATCTAGCTGGTCTGTCATAATATAATAGAGACAGTAGATCTAGCTGGTCTGTCATAATATAATAGAGACATAGAGACAGTAGATCTAGCTGGTCTGTCATAATATAATAGAGACAGTAGATCTAGCTGGTCTGTCATAATATAATAGAGACAGTAGATCTAGCTGGTCTGTCATAATATAATAGAGACAGTAGATCTAGCTGGTCTGTCATAATATAATAGAGACAGTAGATCTAGCTGGTCTGTCATAATATAATAGAGACAGTAGATCTAGCTGGTCTGTCATAATATAATAGAGACAGTAGATCTAGCTGGTCTGTCATAATATAATAGAGACAGTAGATCTAGCTGGTCTGTCATAATATAATAGAGACAGTAGATCTAGCTGGTCTGTCATAATATAATAGAGACAGTAGATCTAGCTGGTCTGTCATAATATAATAGAGACAGTAGATCTAGCTGGTCTGTCATAATATAATAGAGACAGTAGATCTAGCTGGTCTGTCATAATATAATAGAGACAGTAGATCTAGCTGGTCTGTCATAATATAATAGAGACATATAATATAATAGAGACAGTAGATCTAGCTGGTCTTTCATAATATAATAGAGACAGTAGATCTAGCTGGTCTGTCATAATATAATAGAGACAGTAGATCTAGCTGGTCTGTCATAATATAATAGAGACAGTAGATCTAGCTGGTCTGTCATAATATAATAGAGACATAGAGACAGTAGATCTAGCTGGTCTGTCATAATATAATAGAGACAGTAGATCTAGCTGGTCTGTCATAATATAATAGAGACAGTAGATCTAGCTGGTCTGTCATAATATAATAGAGACAGTAGATCTAGCTGGTCTGTCATAATATAATAGAGACATAGCTGGTCTGTCAGATCTAGCTGGTCTCTCATAATATAATAGAGACAGTAGATCTAGCTGGTCTGTCATAATATAATAGAGACAGTATATCTAGCTGGTCTGTCATACAATAAAAGAGACAGTAGATCTAGCTGGTCTGTCATAACATAATAGATACAGTAGATCTAGCTGGTCTGTCATACCATAATACAGACAGTAGATCTAGCTGGTCTGTCATAATATAATAGAGACAGCAGATCTAGCTGGTCTCTCATAATATAATAGAGACAGTAGATCTAGCTGGTCTGTCATAATATAATAGAGACAGTATATCTAGCTGGTCTGTCATACTATAATAGAGACAGTAGATCTAGCTGGTCTGTCATAATATAATAGAGACAGTAGATCTAGCTGGTCTGTCATAATATAATAGAGACAGTAGATCTAGCTGGTCTGTCATAATATAATAGAGACAGTAGATCTAGCTGGTCTGTCATAATATAATAGAGACAGTAGATCTAGCTGGTCTGTCATAATATAATAGAGACAGTAGATCTAGCTGGTCTGTCATAATATAATAGAGACAGTAGATCTAGCTGGTCTGTCATAATATAATAGAGACAGTAGATCTAGCTGGTCTGTCATAATATAATAGAGACAGTAGATCTAGCTGGTCTGTCATAATATAATAGAGACAGTAGATCTAGCTGGTCTGTCATAATATAATAGAGACAGTAGATCTAGCTGGTCTGTCATAATATAATAGAATAGGACAGTAGATCTAGCTGGTCTGTCATAATATAATAGAGACAGTAGATCTAGCTGGTCTGTCATAATATAATAGAGACATAGAGACAGTAGATCTAGCTGGTCTGTCATAATATAATAGAGACAGTAGATCTAGCTGGTCTGTCATAATATAATAGAGACAGTAGATCTAGCTGGTCTGTCATATTATAATAGAGACATAGAGACAGTAGATCTAGCTGGTCTGTCATAATATAATAGAGACAGTAGATCTAGCTGGTCTGTCATAATATAATAGAGACAGTAGATCTAGCTGGTCTGTCATAATATAATAGAGACAGTAGATCTAGCTGGTCTGTCATAATATAATAGAGACATAGAGACAGTAGATCTAGCTGGTCTGTCATAATATAATAGAGACAGTTGATCTAGCTGGTCTGTCATAATATAATAGAGACAGTAGATCTAGCTGGTCTGTCATAATATAATAGAGACAGTAGATCTAGCTGGTCTGTCATAATATAATAGAGACAGTAGATCTAGCTGGTCTGTCATAATATAGAGACTGGTCTGTCATAATATAATAGAGACAGTAGATCTAGCTGGTCTGTCATAATATAATAGAGACAGTAGATCTAACTGGTCTGTCATAATATAATAGAGACAGTAGATCTAGCTGGTCTGTCATAATATAATAGAGACAGTAGATCTAGCTGGTCTGTCATAATATAATAGAGACAGTAGATCTAGCTGGTCTGTCATAATATAATAGAGACAGTAGATCTAGCTGGTCTGTCATAATATTTTAGAGACAGTAGATCTAGCTGGTCTGTCATAATATAATAGAGACAGTAGATCTAGCTGGTCTGTCATAATATAATAGAGACAGTAGATCTAGCTGGTCTGTCATAATATAATAAAGACAGTAGATCTAGCTGTTCTGTCTTAATATAATAGAGACAGTAGATCTAGCTGGTCTGTCATAATATAATAGAGACTAGTGGTCTGTCAGATAATCTAGCTGGTCTGTCATATAATAGAG
Source organism: Oncorhynchus tshawytscha (assembly GCF_018296145.1). Taxonomy (NCBI): domain Eukaryota; kingdom Metazoa; phylum Chordata; class Actinopteri; order Salmoniformes; family Salmonidae; genus Oncorhynchus; species Oncorhynchus tshawytscha. The sequence goes on along the minus strand of NW_024606011.1, from coordinate 1,098 downwards.
ACAGTAGATCTACCTGGTCTGTCATAATATAATAGAGACAGTAGATCTAGCTGGTCTGTCATAATATAATAGAGACAGTTGATCTAGCTGGTCTGTCATAATATAATAGAGACAGTAGAGATCTAGCTGGTCTGTCATAATATAATAGAGACAGTAGATCTAGCTGGTCTGTCATAATATAATAGAGACAGTAGATCTAGCTGGTCTGTCATAATATAATAGAGACAGTAGATCTAGCTGGTCTGTCATAATATAATAGAGACAGTAGATCTAGCTGGTCTGTCATAATATAATAGAGACAGACTAGCTGGTCTGAGACAGTAGATCTAGCTGGTCTGTCATAATATAATAGAGACAGTAGATCTAGCTGGTCTGTCATAATATAATAGAGACAGTAGATCTAGCTGGTCGGTCATAATATAATAGAGACAGTAGATCTAGCTGGTCTGTCATATTATAATAGAGACATAGAGACAGTAGATCTAGCTGGTCTGTCATAATACAATAGAGACAGTTGATCTATCAGGTCTGTCATAATATAATAGAGACAGTAGATCTAGCTGGTCTGTCAGAGTATAATAGAGACAGTAGATCTAGCTGGTCTGTCATAATATAATAGAGACATAGAGACAGTAGATCTAGCTGGTCTGTCATAATATAATAGAGACAGTAGATCTAGCTGGTCGGTCATAATATAATAGAGACAGTAGATCTAGCTGGTCTGTCATAATATAATAGAGACAGTAGATCTAGCTGGTCTGTCATAATATAATAGAGACAGTAGATCTAGCTGGTCTGTCATAATATAATAGAGACAGTAGATGTAGCTGGTCTGTCATAATATAATAGAGAAATTCAGACAGTAGATCTAGCTGGTCTGTCACAATATAATAGAGACAGTTGATCTAGCTGGTCTGTCATAATATAATAGAGACTGTAGATCTAGCTGGTATGTCATACAATAGAGACAGTAGATCTAGCTGGTCTGTCATAATATAATAGCGTCAGTAGATCTACCTTGTCTGTCATAATATAATAGAGACAGTAGATATAGCTGGTCTGTCATTATATAATAGAGACAGTATATCTACCTTGTCT
>NW_024606010.1:0-6352 GCF_018296145.1 Oncorhynchus tshawytscha | reverse complement strand
CGGCTCTGGAAGATCCTGGCTGACTGGCGGATCCTGGCTGACTGGCGGCTCTGGCAGATCCTGGCTGAATGGCGGCTCTGGCAGATCCTGGCTGATAGCTCTGGAAGATCCTGGCTGACTGGCGGAACCTGGCTGACTGGCGGCTCTGGCAGATCCTGGTTGAATGGCGGCTCTGGCGGATCCTGGCTGAATGGCGGCTCTGGCGGATCCTGGCTGAATGGCGGCTCTGGCGGATCCTGGCAGACTGGCGGCTCTGGTGGCTCCTGGCAGACTGGCGGATCCTGGCTGACTGGCGGCTCTGGCGGCTCTGGCGGCTCCTGGCTGACTGGCAGCTCCTGGCTGACTGGCGGATCCTGGCTGACTGGTGGCTCTGGGCAGATCCTGGCTGAATGGCGGCTCTGGCGGATCCTGGCTGAATGGCGGCTCTGGCGGATCCTGGCTGAATGGCGGCTCTGGCAGATCATGGCTGAATGGCGGCTCTGGCGGATCCTGGCTGAATTGCGGCTCTGGCGGATCCTGGCTGAATGGCGGCTCTGGCGGATCCTGGCTGAATGGCGGCTCTGGCGGATCCTGGCTGACTGGCGGTTCTGGAGGATCCTGCCTGACTGGCGGCTCTGGCGGATCCTGGCTGACTGGCGGCTCTGGCAAATCCTGGCTGACTGGCGGCTCTGGCGGCTCCTGGCTGACTGGCGGCTCTGGCAGCTCTGGAGGATCCTGGCTGACTGGGGGCTCTGGCGGATCCTGGCTGACTGGCGACTCTGGTGGATCCTGGCTGACTGGCGGCTCTGGCGGATCCTGGCTGAATGGCGGCTCTGGCGGATCCTGGCTGAATGGCGGTTCTGGAGGATCCTGGCTGACTGGCGGTTCTGGAGGATCCTGCCTGACTGGCGGCTCTGGCGGATCCTGGCAGACTGGCGGCTCTGGCGGATCCTGGCTGACTGGCGGCTCTGGCGGATCCTGGCTGACTGGCGGTTCTGGAGGATCCTGCCTGACTGGCGGCTCTGGCGGATCCTGGCTGAATGGCGGCTCTGGCGGATCCTGGCTGACTGGCGGCTCTGGCAAATCCTGGCTGACTGGCGGCTCTGGCGGCTCCTGGCTGACTGGCGGCTCTGGCAGCTCTGGAGGATCCTGGCTGACTGGGGGCTCTGGCGGATCCTGGCTGACTGGCGACTCTGGTGGATCCTGGCTGACTGGCGGCTCTGGCGGATCCTGGCTGAATGGCGGCTCTGGCGGATCCTGGCTGAATGGCGGTTCTGGAGGATCCTGGCTGACTGGCGGTTCTGGAGGATCCTGCCTGACTGGCGGCTCTGGCGGATCCTGGCAGACTGGCGGCTCTGGCGGATCCTGGCTGACTGGCGGCTCTGGCGGATCCTGGCTGACTGGCGGTTCTGGAGGATCCTGCCTGACTGGCGGCTCTGGCGGATCCTGGCTGAATGGCGGCTCTGGCGGATCCTGGCTGACTGGCGGTTCTGGAGGATCCTGCCTGACTGGCGGCTCCGGCGGATCCCTGGCTGACTGGCGGCTCTGGCAAATCCTGGCTGACTGGCGGCTCTGGCGGCTCCTGGCTGACTGGCGGCTCTGGCAGCTCTGGAGGATCCTGGCTGACTGGCGGCTCTGGCGGATCCTGGCTGACTGGCGACTCTAGTGGATCCTGGCTGACTGGCGGCTCTGGCGGATCCTGGCTGACTGGTGGCTCTGGCGGATCCTGGCTGAATGGCGGCTCTGGCGGATCCTGGCTGAATGGTGGATCTGGAGGATCCTGCCTGACTGGCGGCTCTGGCTGATCCTGGCTGAATGGCGGCTCTGGCAGATCCTGGCTGACTGGCGGCTCTGGCGGCTCCTGGCTGACTGGCGGCTCTGGCAGCTCTGGCGGCTCTGGCGGCTCCTGGCAGACTGGCGTCTCTGGCGGTTCCTGGCAGACTGGCGGCTCTGGCGACTCTGGCGGCTCCTGGCTGACTGACGGCTCTGGCGGCTCCTGGCAGACTGGCGGCTCTGGTGGCTCCTGGCAGACTGGCGGATCCTGGCTGACTGGCGGCTCCTGGCTGACTGGCAGCTCCTGGCTGACTGGCGGATCCTGGCTGACTGGCGGCTCTGGCAGATCCTGGCTGAATGGCGGCTCTGGCGGATCCTGGCTGAATGGCGGCTCTGGCGGATCCTGGCTGAATGGCGGCTCTGTCAGATCCTGGCTGAATGGCGGCTCTGGCGGATCCTGGCTGAATGGCGGCTCTGGCAGATCCTGGCTGAATGGCGGCTCTGGCGGCTCCTGGCTGACTGGCGGTTCTGGAGGATCCTGCCTGACTGGCGGCTCTGGCGGATGCTGGCTGAATGGCGGCTCTGGCGGATCCTGGCTGAATGGCGGCTCTGGCGGATCCTGGCTGACTGGCGGTTCTGGAGGATCCTGCCTGACTGGCGGCTCTGGCGGATCCTGGCTGACTGGCTGCTCTGGCAGATCCTGGCTGACTGGCGGCTCTGGCGGCTCCTGGCAGACTGGCGTCTCTGGCGGTTCCTGGCAGACTGGCGGCTTTGGCGGCTCTGGAGGATCCTGGCTGACTGGCGGCTCTGGAGGATCCTGGCTGACTGGCGGCTCTGGCGGATCCTGGCTGACTGGCGGCTCTGGTGGATCCTGGCAGACTGGCGGCTCTGGCGGATCCTGGCTGACTGGCAGCTCCTGGCTGACTGGCGGCTCTGGCGGCTCCTGGCTGACTGGCGGCTCTGGCGGCTCCCTGGCAGACTGGCGGCTCTGGTGGCTCCTGGCAGACTGGTGGCTCCTGGCTGACTGGCGGCTCTGGTGGCTCTGGCGGCTCCTGGCTGACTGGCAGCTCCTGGCTGACTGGCGGCTCTGGCGGCTCCTGGCTGACTGGCGGTTCTGGCGGATCCTGGCTGACTGGCGGTTCTGGAGGATCCTGCCTGACTGGCGGCTCTGGCGGATCCTGGCTGACTGGCGGCTCTGGCATATCCTGGCTGACTGGCGGCTCTGGAAGATCCTGGCTGACTGGCGGCTCTGGAGGATCCTGGCTGACTGGCGGCTCTGGCGGATCCTGGCTGACTGGCGGCTTTGGTGGATCCTGGCTGACTGGCGGCTCTGGCAGATCCTGGCTGACTGGCAGCTCCTGGCTGACTGGCGGCTCTGGCGGCTCCTGGCTGACTGGCGGCTCTGGCGGCTCCTGGCAGACTGGCGGCTCTGGCGGCTCCTGGCAGACTGGCGGCTCTGGTGTCTCCTGGCAGACTGGCGTCTCCTGGCTGACTGGCGGCTCTGGCGGCTCTGGCGCCTCCTGGCTGACTGGCAGCTCCTGGCTGACTGGCGGCTCTGGCGGCTCTGGCGGCTCCTGGCTGACTGGCGGCTCTGGCGGCTCCTGGCAGACTGGCGGCTCTGGCGGATCCTGGCAGACTGGCGGCTCCTGGCTGACTGGCGCTCTGGCGGCTCTTGCGGCTCCTGGCTGACTGGTGGCCTGGCGGCTCCTTGCAGACTGGCGGTTCTGGCAGCTCTGGACAGGCGGCTCTAGCAGCTCTGGACTGGCGGGAGACTCTAGCATCTCTGGACAGGCGGGAGACTCTAGCAGCTCTGGATAGGCGGAGACTCTAGCAGCTCTGGACAGGCTGGAGACTCTAGCAGCTCTGCACAGGTGGGAGACTCTAGCAGCTCTGGACAGGCGGAGACTGTAGCAGCTCTGGACAGGCGAGGCGCACTATAGGCCTGGTGCGTGGTGCCGGCACTGGTGGTACTGCGCCGAGGACATGCACCTCAGGGCGAGTGCGGGGAGGAGGAACAGGGAGTACTGGGCTCTGTACACGCACAGGAAGCCTGGTGCGGTGGGCTGCCACCGGAGGGCTGGTGCTTGTAGGCGGCACTGGATAGACCGGACCGTGCAGGTGCACTGGAGCTCTTGAGCACCGAGCCTGCACAACCTTACCTGGCTCGATGTCCACTCTAGCCCAGCCGATACGAGGAGCTGGAATGTTCCGCACCGGGCTATGCACCCGCACTAGAGACACGTGCTCCACAACATAACACGGTGCCTGCCCGGTCCCTCTCGCTCTCCGGTAAGCACAGGAAGTTGGCACAGGTCTCCTACCTGGCATCGCCATACTTCCTGTGTGCCCCCCACAATACATTTTTGGGGCTGACTCTCGGGCTTCCTACCGCGCCGCCGTGCTCGTTTCTCCAACTCCATTCTCCTGTAACCCTCCTTGTACTGCTCCAGCAAATCCCAGGCGGGCTCCGGCACTTTCCCTGGGTCGACCGCCCACCTGTCTATCTCTTCCCAAGTTGTATAGTCCAGAATCTTCTCCTATGTCCAGAAATCCTGACATCGCTGTCTCTCCTGCTCCTGCCCGTTACCACGCTGCTTGGTCCTGTTGTGGTGGGTGGTTCTGTAACGGTTTTCTTCTGTTGAAGGAGAGGAGGACCAAAATGCAGCGTGACTAGTGTTCAACATGTTTAATATAAAATATTAACTAAACTTCAGTTGGTGCTAAATACGGCTGCTAGAATCCTGACTAGAACCAAAAAATTTGATCATATTACTCCAGTGCTAGCCTCTCTACACTGGCTTCCTGTCAAAGCAAGGGCTGATTTCAAGGTTTTACTGCTAACCTACAAAGCATTACATGGGCTTGCTCCTCTGATTTGGTCCTGCCGTACATACCTACACGTACACTACGGTCACAAGACACAGGCCTCCTAATTGTCCCTAGAATTTCTAAGCAAACAGCTGGAGGCAGGGCTTTCTCCTACAGAGCTCCATTTTTATGGCACGGTCTGCCTACCCATGTCAGAGACGCAAACTCGGTCTCAACCTTTAAGTCCTTACTGAAGACTTATCTCTTCAGTGGGTCATATGATTGAGTGTAGTCTGGCCCAGGAGTGGGAAGGTGAACGGAAAGGCTCTGGAGCAACAAACCGCCCTTGCTGTCTCTGCCTGGCCGGTTCCCCTCTTCCCACTGGGTTGGCGCCCCCCCTTGGGTTGAGCCATGGCGGAGATCTTTGTGGGCTATACTCAGCCTTGTCTCAGGACAGTAAGTTGGTGGTTGGAGATATCCCTCTAGTGGTGTGGGGGCTGTGCTTTGGCAAAGTGGGTGGGGTTATATCCTTCTTGTTTGGCCCTGTCTGGGGTGTCCTCGGATGGGGCCACAGTGTCTCCTGACCCCTCCTGTCTCAGCCTCCAGTATTTATGCTGCAGTAGTTAATGTGTCGGGGGGCTAGGCTCAGTTTGTTATATCTGGAGTACCTCTCCTGTCCTATTCGGTGTCCTGTGTGAATCTAAGTGTGCATTCTCTAATTCTCTCTTTCTCTCTCTCTCTCGGAGGACCTGAGCCCTAGGACCATGGCCCAGGACTACCTGACATGATGACTCCTTGCTGTCCCCAGTCCACCTGGCCGTGCTGCTGCTCCAGTTTCAACTGTTCTGCCTTATTATTATTCGACCATGCTGGTCATTTAGGAACATTTGAACATCTTGGCCGTGTTCTGTTATAATCTCCACCCGGCACAGCCAGAAGAGGACTGGGCAAAAAAGTATTTAGTCAGCCACCAATTGTGCAAGATCCCCCACTTATAAAGATGAGAGCGGCCTGTAATTTTCATCATAGGTACACTTCAACTATGACAGACAACATGAGAAAGAAAATCCAGAAAATCACATTGTAGGATTTTTTATGAATTTATTTGCATATTATGGTGGGAAATAAGTATTTGGTCACCTACAAACAAGCAAGATTTCTGGCTCTCACAGACCTGTAACTTCTTTAAGAGGCTCATCTGTCCTCCACTCGTTACCTGTATTAATGGCACCTGTTTGAACTTGTTATCAGTATAAAAGACACCTGTCCACAACCTCAAACAGTCACACTCCAAACTCCACTATGGCCAAGACCAAAGAGCTGTCAAAGGACACCAGAAACAAAATTGTGACCTGCACCAGGCTGGGAAGACTGATTCTGCAATAGGTAAGCAGCTTGGTTTGAAGAAATAAATCAAATGTGGGAGCAATTATTAGGAAATGGAAGACATACAAGACCACTGATAATCTCCCTCGATCTGGGGCTCCTCACAAGATCTCACCCCGTGGGGTCAAAATGATCAAAAGAACGGTGAGCAAAAATACCAGAACCACACGGGGGGACCTAGTGAATGACCTGCAGAGAGCTGGGACCAAAGTAACAAAGCCTACCATCAGTACCACACTACGCCGCCAGGGACTTAAATCCTGCAGTGCCAGACGTGTCCCCCTGCTTAAGCCAGTACATGTCCAGGCCCGTCTGAAGTTTGCTAGAGAGCATTTGGATGATCCAGAAGAAGATTGGGAGAATGTCATATGGTCAGATGAAACCAAAATATAACTTTTTTGGTAAA
>NW_024606009.1:0-6349 GCF_018296145.1 Oncorhynchus tshawytscha | reverse complement strand
GAGATTGAGATCTTTTCAACAATGGGCTCCCTGTAAGACAGGTTGTATAGTAGTTTATGGTTCGATTGATGAGATCCAAAATTCCGGGTCTGAGTGAGATGTTGGGGATCTTTCAGACGGTCACTAGAAATACATCCATTTCGGCCAATATATTCCATCCTTGGAATGCAGGCACACGCACTGGCCTCAAACTCACAACGCTCATGGGCAGAGTGCTCCTTAGACCATTACACAACAGCAGTTCGCAATTATCTAGCAAGCAGGGAAAGTACTTGATGATACTAAATGGAAACAACACTTTTAAAAATTATTATTTAGTTTTATGCTTTCCCCAAACCAAAAAACGAACCTAAACCACTCTGAATTATTAACTAAACTTTTTATTATTATCCTGTAACCACGCAGAATACATTTTTCGACATTCATCCAATTACATTAAATCCCGAAGGGAAACTATGAGATCAAGTTGTGATCTCTAGCTGCTATGACAGCTCTGCCTCTCCCTGCTGTTTTATTTAGGCCCCGTATTTGTGTGAGCTTGTCAGCCAGAGTCCCTCAAGAACCAAACAGATTCCCCTCTCCCACACACTCACACACAGTTTCCACTCACACACACGTGCACACACAGACATGCACACACAAACACACACACTACAGGAGGTTGGTGGCACCTTATTTAAGAAGGACGGGGCTTGTGGTAATGGCTGGAGAGGAATGAGGGAATGGTATCAAACATATGGCGGCCATTATGATAAGCCATCCTCCCCTCAGCAGCCTCCTGTGATACACACAAGTGTGTGTGTGTGTGCGTGAGTGTACGTGTGCATGTGTGTGTGTGTTGGAGTGTCTGTGTAAGTATGTGTGAGTGTGTGGGTAGAGTCCAGTGAGTGTGCATAGAGTCAGTGCAAAAAGGGTCAGTGCAGGTTGTCTGGGTAGCCATTTGATTAACTGCTCAGCAGTCTTATGGGGGTAGCAGCTGTTCAGGGTGCCTTTTTGGTCCCAGATTTGGCGCTCTGGTACCGCTTGCCATGTGGTAGCAGACTGAAATTAGCCTATGGCTTTCATGGCTGGGGTCTTTGACAATTCTCCAGGCCTTCCTCTTACACCGCCTGGTATAGAGGTTCTGGATGGCAGGGAGCTACGGCCCCAGTGAAGTACTGGGCCATCCGCATCACCTTCTGTAGCACCTTGATCCAGGGTGGTGCAGTTGCCATACCAAGCGGTGATGCAGCCAGTCAAGATGCTCTCAATGGTGCAGCTGTAGAACCTTGTGAGGATCTGAGGGGCCATGCAAAAATCTTTTAAACCTCCTTGGTGATGTGAACACAGAGGAACTTAAAGCTCTCGAACCGCTCCACTAAAGCTCAGGAATGAAGATGGGGGCGTGCGCCCCCTCCCTTTCCTGTAGCCCACGATCAGCTCCTTTGTCTTGCTGACGTTGAGGGAGAGGTTGCTGGTTCTAATACCAAAGCTGACGAGATGAAAATCTGTTGCTGTGCCCTTGAGCAAGGCACTTAACCCCAATTCCTCCAGAGGCACCCTACAATGGTGACCCTGGCTGTGATCCTGCAGGTGTCTCAGGGGAGTTGGGATATGCAAAAACACTCTTCTATTACACAGTTGTATGTAAACGGACAAATATAAGCACCCCACAAATAAATATTGTTGTCGATGATCAGGCCTACCACCGTTGTGTCATCAACAAACTTAATGATGGTGATGGTGATGGAGTTGTGCATGGAGACAACTAGCTGTCCTTTCAAAAATAAGCTTCTAACTGTGACTAACGCCTGTAATATTATCACTCAACCAACAATAGTGCATACCAATAGTGTTGGATCTGTGACTTCCACTTGTACTGATCATATCTTCACAAATGTTGCAGAGGTTTCCTCCAAAGCAATATCAGTTCCCATTGGCGGTAGTGACCATAACATTGTGGCAATGACAAGGAAGGCCAAGGTGCCAAAGTGTGGGTCTAAGTTATATTATAAGAGATTGTAGAAATTGTTTTCTCAGGATTATTTTATAAAAAATGTAAAATGCCAGTGGTTCCATCCCAGGCTGTGTCCAGGAAGAGTGTCCTTGTCGCATCATGCTCTAGCGACTCCTTGTGGTGGGCAGGGCGCATGCACGCTGATTTCGGTCACCAGCTGTAGGGTATTCATCTGACACATTAGTGTGGCTGGCCATGGGTTAAACCAGCAGTGTTTCAAGAAGCAGTGCAGCTGGCAGGGTCGTGTTTTGGAAGACACATGGCTCTCTGCCTTCGTCTCTCCTGAGTCCGTATAGGAGTTGCAGCGAAGGGACAAGACTGTAACTACCAATTGGATATCACGAAAAGGGGTGCTAAAAAAGATTGTTGGTCTGATCTGTACGAGGAAGTGAATCCAGATGCAGCACTGGAAGTATCTGTATAATTATTCGTGCCATGACAAGCATGCACCTGTTAAGACATGAACTGTTAGAGCCCCCTCGATTGATGATGAATAAAAAATTGTATGGTTCAAAGAAATTATGCAAAATAGGTGGCAAATAAGTCAGGCTGCTCAGCTGATTGGTTGACATACTGTCAATTTAGAAATTTTAACAATAAATGATATTAACAAACCAAAAGAAATTAAAGTAAAACACAATTTAAAAAAAGTCTTAGTACCTGAAATTATGTCACGGGCAGAAAACCCAATTCATCTCCATCGTTCATTGTGTTGATGGGTCATTCATAACAAAACCTTTCAATATCAGCTCCAATCAGTTCCAATCAGTTCAAGGGCTAATTTACTAGTAATGTGAAACACTCAGCAGTGAAATAACAACATTGAACAGTGAACCATCATAATACTGTATAAAATATATATTAATGAAAGAGAAAGATTGCTGTTTTGAATTTTTGTCAAGTAAGTGTGTGAGAGGTGGAAAAAACTATTGTTATCCATCAATAATGATAAACCACCATGTACAGACAACCTTGATGTGAAACTATTGAGAATGCTTGCAGACTATATTGCCACCCATATCTGGTACATCTTTAACCAAAGCCCTAAAATGAGTTTGTGTCCACAGGCATGGAAGGAAGCTTAAGTAATTCCACTACCCTAAAAATAGTAAAGCACCATTTTCTGGCTCTAAAAGCTGCCCAATCAGTTTGTTGCCTAGTCTTAGTAAACTGATGGAGAAAATTGTGTTTGACTAAATACAATGCTATTTTCAGAGAACAAGTTAATTTCTTATGACTTAGATCCCGCTAACAGCCAGTGAAAGTGCAGGGCGCCAAATTCAAAAAAAATCTCATAATTAAAATTCCTCAAACATAGAAGTATTTCACAACATTTTTTAAATAAAATGGTTGCTAATCCCACCAGTGTCCGATTTCAAAAGGCTTTCTTACAAAGCACACCAAACGATTATGTTAGGTCTGCACCTAGTCACAGAAAAACACAGCCATTTTTTTTCAGCCAAAGAGAGGAGTCACAAAAAGAAATAGAGATAAAATGAATCACTTACCTTTGATGATCTTCATCAGATGACACACATAGGACTTTTTTTGTTCGATATAGTTCATATTTATATCCAAAAATCTCAGTTTACATTGGCACTTACGTTCAGTAATGTTTTGCTTCCAAAACATCCAGTGATTTTGCAGAGAGCCACATCAATTTACAGAAATACTCATAATAAACATTGATAAAAGATACAACTGTTATGCATGGAACTTTAGATAAACTTCTCCTTAATGCAACCGCTGTGTCAGATTTCAAAAAGCTTTACCAAAAAGCACACCATGCAATAATCGCTCAGACAACAAAACAAGCCATACAGATATCTGCCATGTGGAGCAACAAAGTCAGAAATAGCATTATAAATAGTTTTGATTGATCTTCATTAGAATGCACTCCCAGGAATCCTAGTTCCACAATAAAATGTTTGATTTGTGCGATAAAGTCCATCATTTATGTCCAAATACCTCCTTTTTGTTTGCGCGTTTAGTACACAATTCAAACTCATGACGTGCGGGCAAGTCCAGGCAAAAGCTCAGACGAAAAGTCATATTACAGTTTGTAGAAACATGCTCAAACGAAGTATAGAATCAATCTTTAGGATGTTTTTATCATAAATCTTCAATAATGTTCCAACCGGAGAATTCATTTGTCTCTGTAGAAATGCAATGGAACGCAAGCTTACTATCACGTGAGCGCGCGTGATCCCAGCTCATGCCACTCACAGACCTCTGACTCATTCACCTCCCATTCCCCCCTCCTTCACAGTAAGCATCAAACAAGGTCTAAAGACTGTTGACATCTAGTGGAAGCCTTAGGAAGTGCAACATGACCCCATAGACACTGCATATTCGATAGGCAATAACTTGAAAAACTACAAACCTCAGATTGCCCACTTCCTGGTTGGATTTTTTTTCTCAGGTTTTTGCCTGCCATATGAGTTCTGTTATACTCACAGACATCATTCGAACAGTTTTAGAAACGTCAGAGTGTTTTCTATCCAAACCTACTCATTATATGCATATATTAGCAACTGGGCCTGAGTAGCAGACAGTTTTCTCTGGGCACCTTTTTCATCCAAGCTACTCAATACTGCCCCCCAGCCATAAGAAGTTTTAACTAATGACTTTCAGAATGCATACAGAGAAGGCCACTTGTACTGCACTGATTCAGATGACAGATGATTGGTTAAAATAAATGGATACTAAGAGAAATGGATACTATAGTTGGAGCTATATTGTTAGATTTCAGTGCAGCCTTTGATGTTATTTATCATACATTTTTATTGAAGAAACTCACTTGCTATGGCTTTACATCACCTGCCAACACATGGTTGGAGAGTTATTTATCCAATAGAACCCAGACAGTGTTCTTCCATAGAAACTTCTCTAACATCAGATATGTACAGTGCGGTGTACCACAGGGCAGTTGCCTTAGACTGTTAATCTTCTCTATTTTTACAAAACATTCTCTAAGACCAAAACCTCAACTGGAGAAGGTTAAGGAAGTTAAACTCCTTGATATAACATTGGATGGTCAATTATCATGGTCAAGTCCTGTTTACAAAGTTGCTGTGAAGATGGGGAGAGATGTCTGTTATGAAAATATTCTCTGCATTTTGGAGAATCAACTGTAATAGTAGTTTAGGCTGGTCTTGTCCCATCTTGATTACTCTTTGGTAATATGGTCAAGTGCAGCGAATAAGACCTAGCAAAGCTGAAGCTTACTCAAAACAGAGCAACATGCCTTGCCCTTAACTACACATACAAAACTAACATCGACAACATGCATGCCCATTTTTCCTGGCTGAGGGTTGACAAGAGATTAACTGCTTCTCATTTTTATGAAAAATATAACTGTGATTATTTAAAAAATGATCGCATGGAACGTCCATCTCCAATTACTCAAGCAAACAGCCAAATTAACTTTTAAAAAACAAATTAGACATCTCATGGCATGGCAGGGACTGTGGGGGGACACACACACAAACACACTCTAGCACACATCATTTTTTTTGTTATATTATTTATATTACTTTTTTAGTTGCATTGTTTGTATATTGTTGTATTTTAAATTTGTGTGACTGTCCTTGTCTATCAGTGTTTTGTTACTTGTACTTGTCATGTTTTTTTATGATTTCAGGAAGAGTAACTGCCGCTTCTACAAAAAAGTAATGGGGATCCAAATTAACAAAAAGATACAGTCATGGGTGAACAGGAGAACACTAAGCACACACCCTTTAGGGGCCCTCATGTTGAGGGTCAGCGTGGCACAGGTATTGTTACCTACCCTCACCACCTAGGAGTAGCCCGTCAGAAAGTCCAGGATCCAGCTGCAGAGGTAGGTGTTCAGTCCCAGGGTCCCAAGCTTAGTGATGAGTTTGGAGGGGAATATGGTGTTGAACGCTGAGCTGTAGTCAATGAACAGCATTCTCACATAGGTATTAGGGAAATGAGAAACATGTAAAAGTATTCCTCTTGTCCAGTTGGGAAAGAGCAGTGTGGAGTGCATCTGTGGATCTGTTGGGGCAGTATGCAAATTGGAGTGGTTCCAGGGTGGTTGGGATGATGGTGTTGATGTGCCATAACCAGCCTTTCAAAGCATTTTATGGTTTCAGATCTGAGTGCTACGGGACGATAGTTGTTCAGGCAGGTTACCGTTGAGTTCTTAGGAACAGGGACAATGGTGCTCCACTTCAAACATATTGGATTACAGACTGGGACAAGAAGATGTTGAAAATGTACATGAAGACATTTGCCAGCTGGTTTGTGCATGCTCTGAGAACGCGCCCTGGTACTCTGTCTGGCCCAGCAGCCTTTCAAGTGTTAACCTGTTTAAAATTCTTACTCACA
>NW_024606008.1:0-6348 GCF_018296145.1 Oncorhynchus tshawytscha | reverse complement strand
TCTTTCTAGAGCTTGTGGTACCCAGAGGCTTTAACGAACACCACAGCAGATGCTCTTTCTAGAGCTGTGGTACCCAGAGGCTTTAACGAACACCACAGCAGACGCTCTTTCTAGAGCTGTGGTACCCAGAGGCTTTAACGAACACCACAGCAGATGCTCTTTCTAGAGCTTGTGGTACCCAGAGGCTTTAGCGAACACCACAGCAGACGCTCTTTCTAGAGCTGTTGTAGCCAAAGGCGTTAGTGAACACCACAGCAGACGTTATTTCTAGAGCTGTGGTACACAGAGGCTTTAACGAACACCACATCAGACGTTCTTTCGAGAGCTTGTGGTACCCAGAGGCTTTAACGAACACCACAGCAGACGCTCTTTCTAGAGCTGTGGTACCCAGAGGCTTTAACAAACACCACAGGAGACGCTCTTTCTAGAGCTGTGGTACCCAGAGGCTTTAGCGAACACCACAGCAGACGCTCTTACTAGAGCTGTGGTACCCAAAGGCTTTAGAGAACACCACAGCAGACGCTCTTTCTAGAGCTGTGGTACCCAAAGGCATTAGCGAACACCACAGCAGATGAAGAAGTGAGAGCATGATCACTACAGCATTTCCAGTCGAAAATGCGAAGATGGAAATCACACGGACAGAGACAGAAAAAAGACACAACACTGACAAACCTGAAGGAAACAATCATCAACAGATGGTCTAACATGAAACAAGCCTGTTCACAAGACATAACTGAATACTGGAACTGCAGAGCTGAGCTGACAGAAGTCAGAAACATGGTCTACAAAAAAATGCAAATTAGTAATTCCAAAAAGTCTGAGGAATATATATTTTGTTAAAGATAAATGAAGGCCACTTAGGAATCGAGAAGTGCAACAAGAGAGCATGTGAAGCAATGTATTGGCCCAGAATTAACCAAAATGCGACAGACAAAGTATCAAATTGTACTGCATACCAAGCAGCCAGAGCCATTAAAGGCCCCACCCTGCACCTGAGAGATCACACCAAAAGGTAGGAGCTGAGCTTTTCCCATGTAATGGAATGGTTTACCTTGTGGTCACAGACTCCTGCTCCCTGGATCCAGAGTTTAGGAGGCTGAACCCCACCACTGCAGACACTGTGAGAACCTGGATGAAACTGGATCCAGAGGTTAGGAGGCTGAACCCCACCACAGCAGACACTGTGAGAACCTGGATGAAACTGGATCCAGAGGTTAGGAGGCTGAACCCCACCACAGCAGACACTGTGAGAACCTGGATGAAATCCATATTGGCAACCCCACCACAGTGAAGTCTTCAGTGATCATGGACTGCAATTGAAACTCCAGAGGTTAATGCAACAAAAGTCCACACATCCCACAATCAAACGGACTGGTGGAGAAATCTGAATCACATCTTCTGGACCCCCTGAGACATGCCATTCACATCTTCTGAACCTCTTGGGACATGCCATTCACATCTTCTGGACCCCCTGAGACATGCCATTCACATCTTCTGGACCCCCTGAGACATGCCATTCACATCTTCTGAACCCCTGAGACATGCCAGTCTCATCTTCTGAACCCCCTGAGACATGCCAGTTTCATCTTCTGAACCCCCTGGGACATGCCAGTCTCATCTTCTGAACCCCTGAGACATGCCAGTCTCATCATCTGAACCCCTGGGACATGCCAGTTTCATCTTCTGAACCCCTGGGACATGCCAGTTTCATCTTCTGAACCCCCTGGGACATGCCAGTCTCATCATCTGAACCCCTGGGACATGCCAGTCTCATCTTCTGAACCCCTGGGACATGCCAGTCTCATCTTCTGAACCAACTGGCTGAACATTGGTTATGGACAGGTCATTGGTTATGGACAGATCATTGGTTATGGACAGGTCATTGGTTATGGACAGGTCATTGGTTATGAACAGGTCATTGGTTATGAACTGCACATTATCTGTAAACCTGGTGCAACAAATCACTTCTGAGATGTATATTTTTGTTGTATATAGTCTCTGTCCAAAATAAACGTAATAAACAAATGACCAAATGATAACACCCCTCTCCTCTCTGAGGCTGATTGGAGAGCTGATGTATCGGCTTTACTGTGGCCTGCGGAGACCAGAGTGTTTGGTAACAGAACGACTTCATCATCCACCGACGTAGAGCTCGTAAAGCGTCATGAATGTAAATGTGTACAGAGTATGTTGATGGGCATGAAACATGAATGAATTACTTCACTGGCTGAACTTCAAACACTTTTAATAAATGTATTACCCCACACAGTCATATATTGATATATTTATATTGTAATCTTACCCTTTTAAATGGACTTTCCCGGTTCCCTTTGTCGTGGAAATTTCCTGTATTTACCAAATCATGAGAGCAAACCACACACAAGTCAGAGTTATCACAAAGTCCATCTTTAATTATATGAGCTCCATCACAACCCTGTGACTCTCAGATCAATTCAGTGTCTTTAAATGAATTCTCTGAGAGACCCTTACACATTGCAACTGAGATCCTTTATAGCAAAGACACACATAGCCAGACAGCATTGGCCATAATTTATTGTTCAGCTTTGTCTCCTAAACTATGTTATTTTCTCAAACTCAGAACCATAAAACAAATCCTCATATAACAGGCATATATCAAATCCACCCCTCTTTGACAAGATCACAGAGACACATTGACTGGCACACAGACATTGTAGAGCCAAGTGATACACGCTTGACCTCTTCCCTCTCTGCGGCCCAAGTAACTTAGTCTTGACAGAGAACAGATGACGGCAACCCGGCCACAGTATTACACAAAAATAAACATTCTGATGAGAAGTAACTTACACACATATAATGAATATAAAACATCTTCCCTATGTTACCAACTAATTCTGATTATTCCCCAACACCTTCCTATGAATGTCCCTGAACACACGATGTGTGTTTGACTGAAGATACAGCATGAGTATCTCACGGCATCACCTGAGATATGGTTTAGATGAGAAGACACAGATCAGAGGGAATGTTTACAAGACACCATTAGATTTATTTGTTTTGTGAAACATTTTCTATATTTTGTTCCAAGGATGGGAGTTTATTTTAGTTGAAGGTACTGTGAAAGCACTTTTGTTTTAATTCGAACGATAAAAACTGTTAATTGTTTGCTTTGTGACACTCTGCAACAGATCTGATTCGTGAAGAATAAGTGGTCTATTTACTGTCAGTTCATCATCCCTAATTGTTTAGACTGAGAAAGAGCTCATCATCTCTGTTTAGACTGAGAAAGAGTTAATCATCTTTAACTGTTTAGACTGAGAAAGAGTTAATCATCTTTAACTGTTTAGACTGAGAAGGAGCTCATCATCTCTGTTTAGACTGAGAAAGACTTCATCATCTCTAATTGTTTAGAAATTATGCAGCATCTGTTTTTCATTTGTGGTATGTTTCTCGTCAAAATGCTAATAGCGATGTTGTATTGATCGATAATTCTGCATGGTTTGGGGGAAAAAAACACAATCAGTTAATATAGTCATGTCTTAAAATGTGACAGTCTTAATTTCATTAGGTCTTTTGCCTTGGCACTTGCCTATCAGGAAGCCACTTGTCTTGTGATAGAAGTTTAATGGGGGGATTTTCAGGTGTGGAAAAACAGGAGAAAAATAGTTGGATTTTAGGGGGGTTTCTGTAGCAAATAGAAGTTATGTAACGCTAGACAAGGATGAACAACTACCTCATAGTTCAATATCCCATTTCAAATCTATCAAGCAGAATTTCCCTTCAAATCTGGTTCAGGGGAAGGTAGTCATTGTACCTCTCATATCCAGGAAGTTAGCCACCCAAAGACAAACAAAATGGACTAATTAACTACTGTATGCCGTCTACACGGCAACCATCTGCTTGGAATGGTCCTGTTGCTAGGCTAATCCAGCCGTGTAATAGCCATATCCACCTCTGGAGAGAAAGGCTCATGTTATTTCTTTTTCTATTGTTTTATGAGAGTTAGTTTTGGAGGAGTGGTTTAAAAAATGAAAGTATATATTTTATATTCCACCTAGTTGTCAATCCCTCGTACTGAATCATTGTTGTTATGAGTGTATGTTAAGTATTCATTCAGTCGTTCAACATTGTGGCTCCTTCAGAGACATTACCATTTGTCACCCTTCTGTCTGTATTGATTACAAAGGCCTCTGAGTTCACAGTTTCTCTGCCACATAAACAGTGATGTTTATCTTCTTCTTTTTCCCTCTTCCTTCCTTTCAATAATTTGTCTGAAGTTTCAGTCCCAGTCAGTGGGGAACAGTGTGTTCTGTCAGAGAGATGAGGTTCTGTCCATGTGCTGTCTACAGTGTGTTCTGTCAGAGAGATGAGGTTCTGTCCATGTGCTGTCTACAGTCAAATCAACATCATTTCCCATCAATTCCCATGATTAAAGTGGCTGGAGTAGAGTCAGTGTCATTGACAGTGTGTTGGCAGTAGCCACTCAATGTTAGTGGTGGCTGTTTAACAGTCTGATGGCCTTGAGATAGAAGCTGTTTTCAGTCTCTCGGTCCCAGCTTTGATGCACCTGTACTGACCTCGCCTTCTGGATGGCAGCGGGGTGAACAGGCAGTGGCTCGGGTGGTTGATGTCCTTGATGATCTTTATGGCCTTCCTGTAGCATCGGTGGTGTAGGTGTCCTGGAGGGCAGGTAGTTTGCCCCCGGTGATGCGTTGTGCAGACCTCACTACCCTCTGGAGAGCCTTACGGTTGAGGGGCGGTGCAGTTGCCATACCAGGCGGTGATACAGCCCGCCAGGATGCTCTCGATTGTGCATCTGTAGAAGTTTGTGAGTGCTTTGGTGACAAGCCGAATTTCTTCAGCCTCCTGAGGTTGAAGAGGCGCTGCTGCGCCCTTCCTCACGATGCTGTCTGTGTGAGTGGACCAATTCAGTTTGTCTGTGATGTGTATGCCGAGGGAACTTAAAACTTGCTACCCTCTCCACTACTGTTCCATCGATGTGGATGGGGGTGTTCCCTCTGCTGTTTCCTGAAGTCCACAATCATCTCCTTAGTTTTGTTGACGTTGAGTGTGAGGTTATTTTCCTGACACCACACTCCGAGGGCCCTCACCTCCTCCCTGTAGGCCGTCTCGTCGTTGTTGGTAATCAAGCCCTACCACTGTTGTGTCGTCCGCAAACTTGATGATTGAGTTGGAGCGTACATGGCCACGCAGTCAACAGGGAGTACAGGAGAGGGCTCAGAACGCACCCTCAGGGGGCCCCAGTGTTGAGGATCAGCGGGGAGGAGATGTTGCTGCCTACCCTCACCACCTGGGGCGTCCGTCAGGAAGTCCAGTACCCAGTTGCACAGGTGGGCCGAGACCCAGGGTCTCGAGCTTGATGACGAGCTTGAGGGTACTATGGTGTTGAATGCCGAGCTGTAGTCGATGAACAGCATTCTCACATAGGTATTCCTCTTGTCCAGATGGGTTAGGGCAGTGTGCAGTGTGGTTGAGATTGCACGCCTGTGGACCTATTTGGGCGGTAAGCAAATTGAGGGGTCAAGGGTGTCAGGTAGGAGGTGATATGGTCCTTGACTAGTCTCTCAAAGCACTTCATGATGACGGATGTGAGTGCTACGGGCGGTAGTCGTTAGCTCAGTTACCTTAGCTTGGGAACAGGAACAATGGTGGCCCTCTTGAAGCATAAACAGCAGACTGGTATAGGGGATTGATTGAATATGTCCGTAAACACACCGGCCAGCTGGTTCTGCGCATGCTCTGAGGGCGGCTGGGGGATGCCGTCTGGGGCCTGCAGTCTTGCGAGGGTTAACACGTTTAAATGTCTTACTCACTTCGGCTGCAGTGAAGGAGAGACCGCATGTTTCCGTTGCAGGCCGTGTCAGTGGCACTGTATTGTCCTCAAAGCGGGCAAAAAAGTTATTTAGTCTGCCTGGGAGCAAGACATCCTGGTCCGTGACTGGGCTGGGTTTCTTCCTGTAGTCCGTGATTGACTGTAGACCCTGCCACATACCTCTTGTGTCTGAGCCGTTGAATTGAGATTCTACTTTGTCTCTGTACTGGCGCTTAGCTTGTTTGATAGCCTTGCGGAGGGAATAGCTGCACTGTTTGTATTCAGTCATGTTACCAGACACCTTGCCCTGATTAAAAGCAGTGGTTCGTGCCTTCAGTTTCACACGAATGCTGCCATCAATCCACGGTTTCTGGTTAGGGAATGTTTTAATCGTTGCTATGGGAACGACATCTTCAACGCACGTTCTAATGAACTCGCACACCGTATCAGCGTATTCGTCAATGTTGTTGTCTGACGCAATACGAAACATCTCCCAGTCCACGTGATGGAAGCAGTCTTGGAGTGTGGAGTCAGCT
>NW_024606007.1:0-6338 GCF_018296145.1 Oncorhynchus tshawytscha | reverse complement strand
ATGGACAGTCTGGACATGGACAGTGAGGGTGGGGGGATGGACTAGGACAATGGGGGTGGGGGTCTAGACATGGCAGCGGAGGTGGGGTCTGGACTAGGACAGTGAGGGTGGGGGTCTAGACTAGGACAGTGGGGGTGGGGGCTGGACTAGGACAGTGGGGGACTGGAGTAGGACAGTGGGGGTCTAGACATGGACAGTGAGGGTGGGGGCTGGACTAGTACAGTGGGGGTGGGGAGCTGGACTAGGACAGTGGGGGTGGGGGGCTGGACTAGGACAGTGGGGGTGGGGGTCTAGACTAGGACAGTGGGGGTGGGGGTCTGGACTAGGACAGTGGGGGTGGGGGACTGGAGTAGGACAGTGGGGGACTGTAGTAGGACAGTGAGGGTGGGGGTCTGGACTAGGACAGTGGGGGTGGGGGTCTGGACTAGGACAGTGGGGGTGGGGGACTGTAGTAGGACAGTGGGGGTGGGGGCCTGGACTAGGACAGTGGGGGTGGGGGTCTAGACATGGACAGTGGGGGACTGTAGTAGGACAGTGGGGGTGGAGGTCTAGACATGGACAGTGGGGGACTGTAGTAGGACAGTGAGGGACTGTAGTAGGACAGTGGGGGTGGGGGTCTAGACATGGACAGTGGGGCTGGGGAGCTGGACTAGGACAGTGGGGGTGGGGAGCTGGACTAGGACAGTGGGGGTGGGGGTCTAGACATGGACAGTGGGGGACTGTAGTAGGACAGTGGGGGACTGTAGTAGGACAGTGGGGGTGGGGAGCTGGACTAGGACAGTGGGGGTGGGGGTCTAGACATGAACAGTTGGATTGGGGTCTAGACATGGACAGTTGGATTGGGGTCTAGACATGGACAGTGGGGGACTGTAGTAGGACAGTGGGGGTGCCATTTTGGCAATTATTGTTGCATGAATTCTGTTGGTTGTCTGTCTCTGTCTGTCTGTGTGGGTTTTCTGTCTGTCTCTGTCTGTGTGGGTTGTCTCTCTGTCTGTCTCCGTCTGTGTGGGTTGTCTCTCTGTCTGTCTCCGTCTGTGTGGGTTGTCTGTCTGTCTGTCTGTCTGTCTGTCTGTGTGCATGGGTTGTCTATCTTTCTCTGTGGAAGAGCTGTCTGTCTGTCTCTCTGTGTAGGCTGTTTGTCTTTGCCTGTGTGGGTGGGCTGTCTGTCTATGCCTGTGTGTGAGGGCAGTCTGTTTCTGTCTGTCTGAGAGGGCTGTTTGTCTCTGTCTGTCTGGGAGGGCCGTTTGTCTCTGTCTGTGTGGGAGGGCTGTTTGTCTCTGTCTGTCTAGGAGGGCTGTTTGTCTCTGTCTGTCTGGGAGGGCTGTTTGCCTCTGTCTGTCTGGGAGGGCTGTTTGTCTCTGTCTGTCTGGGAGGGCTGTTTGTCTCTGTCTGTCTGGGAGGGCTGTTTGTCTCTGTCTGTCTGGGAGGGCTGTTTGCCTCTGTCTGTCTAGGAGGGCTGTTTGCCTCTGTCTGTCTGGGAGGGCTGTTAGTCTCTGTCTGTCTAGGAGGGCTGTTTGTCTCTGTCTGTCTGGGAGGGCTGTTTGTCTCTGTCTGTCTGGGAGGGCTGTTTGCCTCTGTCTGTCTGGGAGGGCTGTTTGTCTCTCTGTCTGGGAGGGCTGTTTGTCTCTGTCTGTCTAGGAGGGCTGTTTGTCTCTGTCTGTCTAGGAGGGCTGTTTGTCTCTGTCTGTCTGGGAGGGCTGTTTGTCTCTGTCTGTCTGGGAGGGCTGTTTGCCTCTGTCTGTCTGGGAGGGCTGTATTGTCTCTGTCTGTCTAGGAAGGCTGTTTGTCTCTGTCTGTCTGGGAGGGCTGTTTGTCTCTGTCTGTCTGGGAGGGCTGTTTGTCTCTGTCTGTCTGGGAGGGCTGTATTGTCTCTGTCTGTCTGGGAGGGCTGTTTGTCTCTGTCTGTCTGGGAGGGCTGTTTGTCTCTGTCTGTCTAGGAGGGCTGTATTGTCTCTGTCTGTCTAGGAGGGCTGTTTGTCTCTGTCTGTCTGGGAGGGCTGTTTGTCTCTGTCTGTCTGGGAGGGCTGTTTGTCTCTGTCTGTCTGGGAGGGCTGTTTGTCTCTGTCTGTCTGGGAGGGCTGTTTGTCTCTGTCTGTCTGGGAGGGCTGTTTGTCTCTGTCTGTCTGGGAGGGCTGTTTGTCTCTGTCTGTGTGGGAGGGCTGTTTGTCTCTGTCTGTCTGGGAGGGCTGTTTGTCTCTGTCTGGGAGGGCTGTTTGTCTCTGTCTGTCTGGGAGGGCTGTTTGTCTCTGTCTGTCTGGGAGGGCTGTTTGTCTCTGTCTGTGTGGGAGGGCTGTTTGTCTCTGTCTGTCTGGGAGGGCTGTTTGTCTCTGTCTGTCTGGGAGGGCTGTTTGTCTCTGTCTGGGAGGGCTGTTTGTTTCTGTCTGTCTGGGAGGGCTGTTTGTCTCTGTCTGTCTGGGAGGGCTGTTTGTCTCTGTCTGTGTGGGAGGGCTGTTTGTCTCTGTCTGTGTGGGAGGGCTGTTTGTCTCTGTCTGTCTGGGAGGGCTGTATTGTCTCTGTCTGTCTGGGAGGGCTGATTGTCTCTGTCTGTCTGGGAGGGCTGTTTGTCTCTGTCTGTGTGGGAGGGCTGTTTGTCTCTGTCTGTCTGGGAGGGCTGTTTGTCTCTGTCTGTCTAGGAGGGCTGGTTGTCTCTGTCTGTCTGGGAGGGCTGTTTGTCTCTGTCTGTGTGGGAGGGCTGTTTGTCTCTGTCTGTGTGGGAGGGCTGTTTGTCTCTGTCTGTCTGGGAGGGCTGTTTGTCTCTGTCTGTCTGGGAGGGCTGTTTGTCTCTGTCTGTCTGGGAGGGCTGTTTGTCTCTGTCTGGGAGGGCTGTTTGTCTCTGTCTGTCTGGGAGGGCTGTTTGTCTCTGTCTGTCTGGGAGGGCTGTTTGTCTCTGTCTGTCTGGGAGGGCTGTTTGTCTCTGTCTGTCTGGGAGGGCTGTTTGTCTCTGTCTGTCTGGGAGGGCTGTTTGTCTCTGTCTGTCTGGGAGGGCTGTTTGTCTCTGTCTGTGTAGGAGGGCTGTTTGTCTCTGTCTGTCTGGGAGGGCTGTTTGTCTCTGTCTGTCTGGGAGGGCTGTATTGTCTCTGTCTGTGTGGGAGGGCTGTTTGTCTCTGTCTGTCTGGGAGGGCTGTTTGTCTCTGTCTGTCTGGGAGGGCTGTTTGTCTCTGTCTGTCTGGGAGGGCTGTTTGTCTCTGTCTGTCTGGGAGGGCTGTTTGTCTCTGTCTGTGTGGGAGGGAGGGCTGTTTGTCTCTGTCTGTCTGGGAGGGCTGTATTGTCTCTGTCTGTCTGGGAGGGCTGTATTGTCTCTGTCTGTCTAGGAGGGCTGTATTGTCTCTGTCTGTCTAGGAGGGCTGTTTGTCTCTGTCTGTCTAGGAGGGCTGTTTGTCTCTGTCTGTCTAGGAGGGCTGTTTGTCTCTGTCTGTCTAGGAGGGCTGTTTGTCTCTGTCTGTCTAGGAGGGCTGTTTGTCTCTGTCTGTCTGGGAGGGCTGTTTGTCTCTGTCTGTCTGGGAGGGCTGTATTGTCTCTGTCTGTCTGGGAGGGCTGTATTGTCTCTGTCTGTCTGGGAGGGCTGTATTGTCTCTGTCTGTCTAGGAGGGCTGTATTGTCTCTGTCTTTCTAGGAGGGCTGTATTGTCTCTGTCTGTCTGGGAGGGCTGTATTGTCTCTGTCTGTCTAGGAGGGCTGTTTGTCTCTGTCTGTCTAGGAGGGCTGTTTGTCTCTGTCTGTCTGGGAGGGCTGTTTGTCTCTGTCTGTCTGGGAGGGCTGTTTGTCTCTGTCTGTCTGGGAGGGCTGTTTGTCTCTGTCTGTCTGGGAGGGCTGTTTGTCTCTGTCTGTCTGGGAGGGCTGTTTGTCTCTGTCTGTCTGGGAGGGCTGTTTGTCTCTGTCTGTCTGGGAGGGCTGTTTGTCTCTGTCTGTCTAGGAGGGCTGTTTGTCTCTGTCTGTCTAGGAGGGCTGTTTGTCTCTGTCTGTCTGGGAGGGCTGTATTGTCTCTGTCTGTCTAGGAGGGCTGTTTGTCTCTGTCTGTCTGGGAGGGCTGTTTGTCTCTGTCTGTCTAGGAGGGCTGTAATTGTCTCATGGGAGAGCAGGAGGAGAACAGAATAAAATAACCTCACTTCTGTCTTCCTACATCTATGAATAATACAGATCTTTGTCACTACAGAGATGGAAGAGGGGAGGAGAGAGGGCAAGAGGGAGAAAAAGAAAGAGATTTGTGACCTGTTGCCACAAGAAAAGGGCAAACAGTGAAGAACAAACACCTTTGTAAATACCAATTTTTATGTTTATTTATTTTCCCTTTCGTACTTAAACTATTTGCACATCATTTCAACACTGTAAAAATACATAGTTTTTAACAATCACTTTGGCACTAATTTCAGAACCTTGTGGTCACTAGACACAAACTCAAAACGGTCATCACTTGTAACACAGTCTGTCCAATGTTCAAAACATTGCATTGTACATTCATATCTTTAAAGAAACCTTGCACTTGCAGAACCATTGGTTCAAATAACTCATTTATCATGAAATACCACAGGAACATTCATTGAGCTCACCCACACACAAATAGTTGTTCGTCCAATATTTAAATATTGTCGTACAAAATATGTGACACGTTTCATTATGCTACCAAAAGGAAAATACGTCGCTGTAAAAGGACTAGTAGAGAGAATGCTACAGACACAGTGAAATCATTGAACAAAATATGACATGTATTGATGAAACAATAAAATCACAACAGGTTTCTTTGAATCAAAGCAAAAATAATTAGCTATAAAAAAGAAAAAACAGTTAAAGGTCAGTGTTCCTCACCTGGCTTACTGTAAAACATCACTGCAGTGTTCCTCACCTGGCTTACTGTAAAACATCACTGCAGTGTTCCTCACCTGGCTTACTGTAAAACATCACTGCAGTGTTCCTCACCTGGCTTACTGTAAAACATCACTGCAGTGTTCCTCATCTAGCTTACTGTAAAACATCACTGCAGTGTTCCTCACCTGGCTTACTGTAAAACATCACTGCAGTGTTCCTCACCTGGCTTACTGTAAAACATCACTGCAGTGTTCCTCACCTGGTTTACTGTAAAACATCACTGCAGTGTTCCTCACCTGGCTTACTGTAAAAAGCAAAACAAAAGATTGATTACTATACTTCTATATTTCATCAACCCTGTCTTGTGGATTTGGCCACAGGTTCTCATCCACATCACAATGGATGTTTTCATTAGCCAAACATCTTGGGAGGAATCTTCGGGCATCCAGGCCTGACACTGGTCTGCCAGGAAGTCATTGCATGTGTCATCCATGGCCTGGAGAAGGGCGACTTGTTCGTGAGGGCGCCTATCATATACCTTCCACCTCCATGTGGATAAAAATTCCTCAATCGGGTTAAGGAAAGGAGAATATGGGGGTAAGCACAGGGTGGTAAATCGTGGATGGGCCTGAAACCATGCTTGCACCATTTGAGCATGGTGGAACCTGACATTATCCCACACAATGTCATAGGTCATGCCATCAGCTCTACAGACCTGATTTAGCTCATCAAGAAAGGTTACATTCGAACAGCGAATCATGTGGCTGCCTGCAACTCAATATAGAAAGTATATAGAGTAGAGAGCTTTAGATGTTGTTTGACCAAACATTAGAACAGGCAAGATGAGTAATCTAAGCAACTTTGACCATGGTATGATTGTTGATGCCACACATGGTGATTCCAGCATCTCAGAAACAGCTGCCTTCCTGGGATTTTAATGCACTACAGTCTCTAGAGTTTACAGAGAATGGTGTGATAAACAAAACACATTCAGTGAGCGGCAGTTCTGTGGGCAAAAACACCTTGTTAATGAGAGAGGTCAGAAGAGAATGTACAGACTCATTCAAGCTAACAAAAGGCCACAAATGCTCAATTAACAGCTGTTTAAAACAGTGGTGTGCAGAATGGCATCTCTTAACGTACAACACCATGAATAATTCAGGCTGTTGTGGTGACAAAAGGGGGCCCTACCCAGTACTAGATAGGTGTACCTAATAAAGTGGCCGGTAATGTCAAATCTGAAAACATGGTTTGGAAAAGTGGAACATGGGACCATAGAAACAGTGTCTGATAAAGAATGTTGATGAAGTGTTACATCCATAGATAATGTAGTCATTATTGGTTCATGTTCCACAGTAATTGGTGTCAATGGATCTCATTATCCTGAAACTTTCATGACCTAAACATGGAATTTTGTTTGTCAGTTTCCACAAAACTATGCATTAAGAGTAATGCAACAGTTACTTTTGAGCATTTGTATCGATTGATAGTTATTTCATTGTAATGAAATGAATAGACAGTCATTTCAGATGTCAT
>NW_024606006.1:0-5000 GCF_018296145.1 Oncorhynchus tshawytscha | reverse complement strand
GGGGGGTATTGATGTATGATTGTATAATTTTTGATTTTGTTTATTCTTGAATGTTTTTGTTAAGGGTATGTTTTGAGGCTTTTTACATGTATGTTGTTTACAAACTTTGGAGTAAATCAAGCTTATATGTTGGTTTCTGTTTCACAGTTGAACTAAAGTCACGAGGCATTTATAAGTTATATTCTTCAAGAATCAATGAGTACATATTAATTCATAAGTCCAAAAATGCTTATGTTCTGCAGAGACATCTTATGTCTCGTGAAAATAACTTTAAGGGACCGAGCATCACCCATCATGTTTTAGAAAACACTTTCTACATGGTGTCACAGATAACTTCTGATGTTTGATGGCCTACTTGTCCTTAAACTTTGACCTTGACCCAGGCGTATGTGTCACGACCTTAGTTATCTTTGTTTTCTTTCTTTTTTTTTGGTCGGTCAGGGGTGGCGAGGTGGGTATGGGTTTTTTGTCCTGTCTAGGGTTTTTGTTTATCTATGGGGTTTTGGTATTGTCTAGGTAAATGTAGGTCTATGGTGGCCTGAATTGGTTCCCAATCAGAGACAGCTGTTTATAAGTCTCTGATTGGGGATCACATTTGGGTTGCCATTTTTTCATTTTGGTTTTGTGGGTTATTGTCTTTGTGTAGTTGCCTGTCAGCACTCGGTCTATTATAGCTTCACTGTTGTTTTGTTGTTTGTTTAGTGTTCTTTGTGTAAATAAAGAAGAATGTATTCTAATCACGCTGCGCCTTGGTCTCTCGTTACGACGAACGTGACAGTAGGCGCCCTCTTTCCACTAGTACATCCCAGTATTGTAACATAACTGTGGGGCCTGATAAATCCATGCAGTCAAGTAGTATGCTAATTACTAATCCACTTTGGAACACACTAAGACATTTACATGATAACTGAATTTGCAACCGTAATTACTATGTCATAAACTGTTTGCAAATCAGTTATTCTTAGCGTTTTTACCAGTTTTACAACATTTTGGTGCACATGTGTGTGGTGTGTGCGCGTGTGTGTGTGTGTGTGTGTGTGTGTGTGTGTGTGTGTGTGTGTGTGTGTGTGTGTGTGTGTGTGTGTGTGTGTGTGTGTGTGTGTGTAGTGGCGAGAAGAAATAGTTTGGCTGTATGTGTGTGGATGTACTGTATGTGTGAAGACAATGTTAAAATGTGTTAGTCTCCAAACTGTTTTATATATATTTGGATAATAATATTCATTGTCTGAGTCCATATGACTTCCATTATACAGTATCATTATCTGACTTGTCTATCATCTGTAAACCAGGTAGGGAGACCGGGGTTGGTTCTCTGGTGTATGTTTCTCAGCACCAGTATATCTTACAACACCTCCCCTCCCTTTATGCTTATCTTCTCTCGTCTCTCCTCCCCATCGACTTGTCAGCAGGGGACCTGTCAATGTGAGGCTGCCAGGCTGGTAACTTTATTTAGGGCTGCGACACGAGGCTCAACACCCTATGTTTATTTTGGGTGTGTGTACGTAACACGGATGGATGACTCAGGGAGAAGAAAGGAGGTACCGGCATAGAAATGTCTGAATGTTTGGCAAGATGAGAAAAATATTCTCTAGGCTTTCTGACTCCCACAGAGAGAGAGAGAATTTCCTGCTGTGTGAACGACTCCCACAGAGAGAGAGAGTCTCCTGCTGAGTGTTAAAGACTCCTACAGACAGAGAGTTTGGAAACGCCTAGTTACAGCTACAGTGGGAGGTACAGCTATAGTGGGAGGCTGCAGCTATAGTGGGAGGTACAGCTATAGTGGGAGGTACGGCTATATAGTGGGAGGTACGGCTATAGTGGGAGGTACGGATATAGTGGGAGGGTGCAGCTATAGTGGGAGGTACGGCTATAGTGGGAGGCTGCAGCTATAGTGGGGGGCTACAGTGGTAGGTGCGGCTATAGTGGGAGGTGCAGCTATAGTGGGAGGTACTGCTATAGTGGGAGGTACGGCTATAGTGGGAGGTGCAGCTTTACAGTGGGAGGTACAGCTACAGAGTGTTAAGGGTAGCTATAGTGGGAGGTACAGCTATAGTGGGAGGCCACGGCTACAGTGGGAGGTACAGGTATAGTGGGAGAGTACAGCTATAGTGGGAGGTACAGCTATAGTGGGAGGTACTGCTATAGTGGGAGGCAGCTACAGTGGGAGGTGTGGCTATAGTGGGAGGTATAGTGGGAGTTACGGCTATAGTGGGAGTACGGCTATAGTGGGAGGTACAGCTATAGTGGGAGGTACAGCTATAGTGGGAGGTACATCTCAGTGGGAGGTACAGCTACAGCTATAGTGGGAGGTACATCTCAGTGGGAGGTACAGGTACAGTGGGAGGTACATCTCAGTGGGAGGTACATCTATAGTGGGAGGTACAGGTATAGTGGGATGTACAGCTATAGTGGGAGGTACATCTCAGTGGGAGGTACATCTCATTGGGAGGTACAGGTATAGTGGGAGTTACAGGTAGAGTGGGAGGTACTGCTATAGTGGGAGGTACAGCTACAGCTATAGTGGGAGCGACAGCTATAGTGGGAGGTACAGCTACAGTGGGAGGTACATCTCAGTGGGAGGTACATCTATAGTGGGAGGTACAGGTATAGTGGGAGAGTACAGCTACAGCTACAGTGGGAGTTACAGGTATAGTGGGAGGTACTGCTATAGTAGGAGGTACAGCTACAGCTATAGTGGGAAGTACTGCTATAGTGGGAGAGTACAGCTACAGCTATAGTGGGAGGTACTGCTATAGTGGGAGGTACAGCTATTGTGGGAGGTACAGCTATAGTTGGAGGCACAGCTACAGTAGGATGTACAGCTATAGTGACAGGTACAGCTACAGTGGGAGGTACAGGTATAGTGGAAGGTACAGCTATAGGGGAGGAGGTACAGCTATAGTGGGAGGTACAGCTATAGTGGGAGGTACTGCTATAGTGGGAGGTACAGCTATAGTGGGAGGTACGGACTATAGTGGGAGGTACAGCTATAGTAGGAGGTACAGCTATAGTGGGAGGTACAGCTACAGCTATAGTGGGAGGTACAGGTACTATAGTGGGAGGTACAGCTATAGTGGGAGGTACAGCTATAGTGGGAGGTACAGCTATAGTGGGAGGTACAGAGTACAGCTATAGTGGGAGGTACAGCCATAGTGGGAGGTACAGCTATAGTGGGAGGTACAGCTATAGTGGGAGGTAGCTATAGTGGGAGGTACAGCTATAGTGGGAGGTACAGATACAGTGGGAGGTACAGCTATAGTGGGAGTTACAGCTATAGTGGGAGGTACAGCTATAGTGGGAGGTAGCTACAGTGGGAGGTACAGCTATAGTGGGAGGAACAGGTACAGTGGGAGGTACAGCTATAGTGGGAGAATACAGCTGTAGTGGGAGGTACAGCTACAGTGGGAAGTACAGCTATAGTGGGAGGTACAGGTGTAGTGGGAGGTACAGGTACAGTGGGAGGTACAGCTATAGTGGGAGGTACAGGTATAGTGGGAGGTACAGCTATAGTGGGAGGTACAGATATAGTGGGAGGTACAGCTATAGTGGGAGGTACAGGTGTAGTGGGAGGTACAGGTACAGTGGGAGGTACAGCTATAGTGGGAGGAACAGGTACAGTGGGAGGTACAGCTACAGTGGGAGGTACAGCTATAGTGGGAGGTACAGATACAGTGGGAGGTACAGCTATAGTGGGAGGTACAGATACAGTGGGAGGTACAGCTATAGTGGGAGTTACAGCTATAGTGGGAGGTACAGCTATAGTGGGAGGTACAGCTACAGTGGGAGGTACAGCTATAGTGGGAGGCTACCCAGATACAGTGGGAGGTACAGCTATAGTGGGAGTTACAGCTATAGTGGGAGGTACAGCTATAGTGGGAGGTACAGCTACAGTGGGAGGTACAGCTATAGTGGGAGGAACAGGTACAGTGGGAGGTACAGCTATAGTGGGAGGTACAGCTGTAGTGGGAGGTACAGCTATGTGGGAGGTACAGCTGTAGTGGGAGGTACAGCTACAGTGGGAGGTGCAGCTATAGTGGGAGGTACAGCTACAGTGGGAAGTACAGCTATAGTGGGAGGTACAGGTGTAGTGGGAGGTACAGCTATAGTGGGAGGTACAGCTACAGTGGGAAGTACAGCTATAGTGGGAGGTACAGGTGTAGTGGGAGGTACAGGTACAGTGGGAGGTACAGCTATAGTGACAGGTACAGCTATAGTGGGAGGTACAGGTATAGTGGGAGGTACAGCTATACTGGGAAGTACAGCTATAGTGGGAGGTACAGGTGTAGTGGGAGGTACAGCTACAGTGGGAGTTACAGGTATAGTGGGAGGTACTGCTATAGTGGGAGGTACAGCTACAGCTATAGTGGGAGGTATTGCTATAGTGGGAGGTACTGCTATAGTGGGAGGTACAGCTATAGTGGGAGGTACAGGTACAGCTATAGTGGGAGGTACAGCTATTTTGAGAGGTACAGGTACAGTGGGAGGTACAGCTACAGTGGGAGGTACAGCTACAGTGGGAGGTACAGCTATAGTGGGAGGTACAGCTACAGTGGGAGGTACAGCTACAGTGGGAGGTACAGCTACAGTGGGAGGTACAGCTATAGTGGGAGGTACAGCTATAGTGGGAGGTACAGCTATAGTGGGAGGTACAGCTACAGTGGGAGGTACAGCTGCAGTGGGAGGTACAGCTACAGTGGGAGGCCACAGCTATAGTGGGAGGTACAGCTATAGTGGGAGGTACAGCTATATTGGGAGGTACAGCTATAGTGGGAGGTGCGGGTACAGTGCGAGTACAGCTATAGTGAGTTTCATAATTCCATATTTAGCTATTATATCTGCAGTCCCTGGGAGATGTAGTCATAATGCCATATTTGGCTCTGATATCTGCAATGCCCTGGGAGACATAGTCATAATGCATATTTAGCTATTATATCTGCAATCCCCTGGGAGATGTAGTCATAATAAAATAAACACTTGCAGTACAGCAGTATTAGTGAAGA
>NW_024606005.1:0-2500 GCF_018296145.1 Oncorhynchus tshawytscha | reverse complement strand
CTGCTCCTCTGTCCTCCATGTCACCTTTCTGTTCTCCTCAGACAGAGAGAGGAGTCTGTTTACTGTGTTTAGGTCCAGTGTGAGATCACAGACATCTGATGGATGAAACCAGACACAATATTAGAAATCATCATCATTCACATTAGAATGTTAACTCACTTTTCACTAATTCATTTAATGTAGATGTTTCTAGGTATCAAAAGGAGAAGTTAAGGTAACTTGAGACTTGTTGAATGATCATATGTTATACTGTATGGTAATATAAAACACACTTATTCCCATTAATTACACACACACAGACACACACACACACACACACACACACACACACACACACACACACACACACACATTGTCATATCAACTCTTTGTAAACGTTGTTGTCCCTGATTTCTGCTTCTGTAGAACTACAGCTGATATTTAATATGACCAAGTCAGTAATGATGGTGGTCTTTGACTTTGACTTAACTTGAATTAAGACTTATTCTTAGTCATATTCTTCACAGCAGTCAACACTCACATTTTCTAAGCCCAGGTTTCATTCTGTTCTCTCCACCATGTTCCACACTGTAGCGGTAAGCAGAAGAACAGACAGTCATTGAGGGATAAACACACAGACACACAGTACAAACACACACACGTGTGTCCAGTGTGTTCAGTGTCTGTGTCCAGTTTATCCAGTGTGTGTGTGTATGTGTGTGTGTGTGTCCTGTCTGTGTCCATTGTGTGTGTGTGTGTATCACACACACACTGGACAAAGACACACACAAACTGGACACACACACACACTGGACACACACTGGACAAACACACTGAACACACACACTGGACACACACACTGGACACACACACTGGACACAAACACTGAACACACACACTGGACACACACACACAAACAGTCAGTATATAACTTTGTCCAAGGAAAGAATGTTTGTCCGAACAATCATCATTCCCCTGTAGCTAATCTGAAGACACCTGCTCCTTTTCTCAATCACATCCCCTTTGCCAGAAGACATACCTCCTCCTGTTTCTGTTACCCAATCACATCCCCTTTCCCAGAAGACACACCTCCTCCCGTTTCTGTTACCCAATCACATCCCCTTTCCCAGAAGACACACCTCCTCCTGTTTCCATTACCCAATCACACCCCCTTTGCCAGAAGACACACCTCCTCCTGTTTCCATTACCCAATCACATCCCCTTTCCCAGAAGACATACCTCCTCCTGTTTCCATTACCCAATCACATCCCCTTTGCCAGTCAGTTGTTTTCTCTGGAGCTCGACCTCTCTCAATCTCTCTGTGTCTCAATCTCTCTGTGTCTCAATCTCTCTGTGTCTCAATCTCTCTGTGTCTCAATCTCTCTGTGTCTCAATCTCTCTGTGTCTCAATCTCTCTGTGTCTCAATCTCTCTGTGTCTCAATCTCTCTGTGTCTCAATCTCTCTGTGTCTCAATCTCTCTGTGTCTCAATCTCTCTGTGTCTCAATCTCTCTGTGTCTCAATCTCTCTGTGTCTCAATCTCTCTGTGTCTCAATCTCTCTGTGTCTCAATCTCTCTGTGTCTCAATCTCTCTGTGTCTCAATCTCTCTGTGTCTCAATCTCTCTGTGTCTCAATCTCTCTGTGTCTCAATCTCTCTGTGTCTCAATCTCTCTGTGTATCAATCTCTCTCTCTCTCTGTGGATTAAGCTCTCTTTTGGTTTTTGTCACATTTGTCTGGAATTATGTGAGTATTGTTGTGCTTCATGACTGTTTGTTTGATGGTGGGAAAAGGGGGTACCAAGACAAGTCGCTCATGGGCCTACATTACACGTAGGACTACTTTGTCTAAATACCCTAGTTAGAACTGGGCGGACCACCCACTGTATTTTTTGGTTAGTTAGTTAGCTGTATAGTAGTAGACTGGTCTAGTTTAGGGGTGTTTTTGGTTAGTTAGTTAGCTGTATAGTAGTAGACTGGTCTAGTTTAGGGGTGTTTTTGGTTAGTTAGTTAGCTGTATAGTAGTAGACTAGTCTAGTTTAGGGGTGTTTTTGGTTAGTTATAGACTAGGTCTAGTTTAGGGGTGTTTTTGGTTAGTTAGTTAGCTGTATAGTAGTAGACTAGTCTAGTTTAGGGGTGTTTTTGGTTAGTTAGTTAGCTGTATAGTAGTAGACTGGTCTAGTTTAGGGGTGTTTTTGGTTAGTTAGTTAGCTGTATAGTAGTAGACTAGTCTAGTTTAGGGGTGTTTTTGGTTAGTTAGTTAGCTGTATAGTAGTAGACTGTCTAGTTTAGGGGTGTTTTTGGTTAGTTAGTTAGCTGTATAGTAGTAGACTAGTCTAGTTTAGGGGTGTTTTTGGTTAGTTAGTTAGCTGTATAGTAGTAGACTAGTCTAGTTTAGGGGTGTTTTTGGATAGTTAGTTAGCTGTATAGTAGTAGACTAGTTATTTTAGGGGTGTTTTTGGTTAGTTAGTTAGCTGTATAGTAGTAGGCTAGTTTTTAGGGGTGTTTTTGGTTAGTTAGTTAG
>NW_024606004.1:0-6327 GCF_018296145.1 Oncorhynchus tshawytscha | reverse complement strand
CAGAAACAGTTTGGTGACGAACAATGCCTTTTCCAGCATGATGGAGCACCTTGCCATAAGGCAAAGCTCGGGGAACAAAACATCAATATTTTGGGTCCATGGCCAGAAAACTCCCCAGACCTTAATCCCATTGAGAACTTGTGGTCAATCCTCAAGAGGTGGGTAGACAAACAAAACCCCACAAATTCTGACAAAATCCAAGCATTGATTATGCAAGAATGGGCTGCCATCAGTCAGGATGTGGCCCAGAAGTTAATTGACAGCTTGCCAGGGTGGATTGCAGAGGTCTTGACAAGGAAGGGTCAACACTGCAAATATTTACTATTTTTATCAACTTCATGTAATTGTCAATAAAAGGGTTTGACACTTATGAAATGCTTGTAATTATACTTCAGTATTCCATAGTAACATCTGACAAAAATATCTGAAGACACTGAGGCAGCAGACTTTGTGAGAATTAATATTTGTGTCATTCTCAAAACTTTTGGCCACGACTGTACTCTAAAGTGGACATAAATAACATGAAAGAGTGTTTCCCTTCTTTTAAATGTCCTATCAGTGTTGGCCAACATACATCTGACAGGCTATCAATGCTGTCAAACTATTTCTCCCAAAGGACTACCACTGGCTGGCAGTGAATACATGACGCTACTCAGTTGAAAAGCGTGAAATGCTGAGGACTGGAAAAGAAAGGAAAATTTAAGTGGAAAAGACATACATAAAAGTGAAGAAAGAAAAAGTTTGGAGTATAATGAGCAGTTGGAATGTGGGTTTTGCTGAATAAATCAGCTGGAGTGCTATTAGAACACATAAAAAGTAGGCTGAATGCTTTTCATGTGACAAATGTGTAATTAAGAATGATTTTATACTCACTGTATTCACAGGCTCGGAGAGAGAGGACAAAGGACTTTCATCTCCTTCTGTAGTTGATGAGATGCAGCTTTTAATTACACCCCATTAGAATGACACCATTTCCCATTCCAAATGTAAATCTGAGCATCATACTTGAATGTTGTCATGTTTTGAGAGGTGGCCCTTTTGAGACATCTGTATATACTCTGACACCACACCATCTCTACAGCCAGAACATTCTGTATTCGACTCTGTGACTCACTTTGGAGAAATGTGTGTTCTCAGTTTGCCTGTAACAAGTGCATAATAAATCCTTGTCCTTCTTGAACAAGCCCAAAATCAGAGCTGTTTTACAGGTCAGCAGGACACTTATATCCCTTTCATACTAAGACATTTTCCAGCCAACTTTATCATACCACCAACTTTTTTTACGCCTTTTCTTTAAATGTGAAGGTATTGCCGATATCATAGCCAAAACGTATTTCCTTCTAACGACCTAGTTAGTAATAATTTCAGTAAAGTTCTGCCTACGGCTTAGTATGAAATGTAACCTTTAATGCCAAGGCGGTTTTGGTACGCACTACACTTTTAAACTCTTGATGGTTGCTAGGCAGCACCTGTTAACCATCCTCGGCATGTCACTTCGCCCATCTCTCCGCATTGCCCACCACTAACCATGCACTGTTTTAGTAACCACAACTGGATGGATCCATAAAGAATTAGGCAGCTGTGGGCATAAATATCACTGAATGACGAAAATATTGGAATAAAGTAGGCTAATGCAATTAAAGGCATGTGTCAAATTGCTGCTTACTGAAACTCCCAAAGTCATCCAATCCTTGTAATACATTTGAAGCAATAGCGTACCGCGTGTGGTCACCTAGATTATAATTTCAGTACCGTTTAGATTGGGACAGAGCCATCACTCTGTTTTGAGACAAGTGTGGTGACTCGCCTTGATAAATCAATAAATGTCCGATTTTAGTTTTCCCTGAATCTCCATTTGGATATTGGTTACGCTACAGTCAGGCTGGGGAAATGTTAGCTAAGATGAGTGCTGCCCATCATCATCTTGTTTAGTTGGCTCATTTATTAGAACATTTTGCCATGTTAAACTATGTAGTTCACAAGTGGTATATTTTGCCCTTCACTCACAGTCGCTTAGTAGCCCAGGCCTACTCCTGACCAAAAGCCTGTGACTTCACTGACTTGTCTGATAATCAATCAATGTGATTTTGTTTGAGACTCACATGCTTTTGAAAATAGGATTGCTATTTTTTTTTTATCGGTATCATGAAGGTAAGACCCTACACCTGCTCCCTAACAAAGTGGGGTGAGGGTAGGAAAGAGATGAAACTTGGATCAAAAAAGCATGGGCTTGGGCTCCGTTTCAAAATATTTTTTATATATTTTGATAATATATTTGTTTTATATTACTGAGGTTGCACACATTCCCATGACACAAGTTGTGTGGGAAAAAGATTTGTTTTTATTTTATTTTGTTATATTCTATTATATTCTTACTATGAAATGTATGTGTGTTGACTATGATCATGTAGGTGTGTCTTGTCTGTTTAATGAACAAAATAACTAACTTGATTTCATTTGGATGGTGCAGCCATGGCTGCACAGGAACATAACATAGCCTAATTAAACAAAAAATATCATATTCTATTCTTTTGAAAATAAATTGTATTAGTCTTATGTTTCTTAGGACCTGTCTAAACAAAGCAAGTATAGTGCAGAGAATCATTGTACCATCTAAACCGCTATTAAATATATTTTTAGCTCTATGAAGCTGGTGTACAAAACCGAAAGTAAAAGACACAAAAATATACACTTAAGAACGGGATGCATAGAACCGTGCACATAGAACATATCTACAGTACTGCTTCTGAGACTTGCTTTTAATGATCCATAACCTACATTTATATGTGAATTTGGTCGGGTCGCCAAAAAAAGTTACATATTGCAGCTTTAAACTAGACACCCACCCACACCTGTACACCACTACTACCCAGTGGTGGAAAAAGTACCCAATTGTCATACTTGAGTAAAAGTAAAGATACCTTAATAGAAAATGACTCAAGTAAAATTGAAAGTTACCCAGTAAAATACTACTTGAGTAAAAGTCTAATAGTATTTGGTTTGAAATATACTTAAGTATCAAAAGTAAATGTAATTTGTAAAATATATGTTAGTATCAAAAGTCGAAGTAAAAGTATAAATCATTTAAAATTCCTTTTAAGCAAACCAGACGGCACAATTATTTTATTTTATTTTTCAATGTACGGATTGCCAGGGGCACACTCCAACACTCAGACATAATTTACAAACAAAGCATTTAGTGAGTCTGCCAGATCAGAGGCAGTTGGAATGACCAGGGATGTTCTCTTGATAAGTGCGTAAATTGGACCATTTTCCTGTCCTGCTAAGCATTCAAAATGTAATGAGTACTTTTGGGTGTCAGGGAAAACGTATGGAGTAAAAAGTACATTATTTTCTTTAGGAATATAGTGGAGTAAAAGTTGTGAAAAATATGAATAGTAAAAAAAAGTACAGATACACCAAAACTACTTAAATTGTATTTTTAAAGTAATATTACTTAAATACTTTACACCACTGCTACTACCACTCTTCCCCAGCATGCCTGTATGCGCAAGGGAGGTATAGAAGGTGTATGCAGGCAACAATGTGGTAAAAATGGGACTGTTTGTAAGGGGGTCATATAAACATTGCCCAATTTTCTTTACAGACTGAATACCGTAATTCCTATGTAAAAGCAGTATAAGAGAAAAAGCAAAGCCCTAAAAGAGTAGATGATGGAGTGCTGGTGTTATGGAGACACACTGGTGGACTGCCAGGTGTCATCATCTCACTGAGTAGACAGGAGTGGCAGACAGAGGGCATGACACTGGACAGGTATATCTGCTCAGGGTTGTCTCTGCTGTCTCAATCTGACATGGTTATTTCATCAATGTTTTCTATTGTATGGAGAGGAATTGGTAATGCTGTTTGTTTTGTTCGTCTTGAAATATACAGAAAACAAACAAATTCTCCCTTCTACAGTATCTTACCCCAAATGTTGATGCTCTGTCAAGTTGAAATTATTAGGCTTTTGTGTTCTGCAATTCCAGCTAAAAAACGTATTTCACTTGTCCGAAGGTACTGGAGATGTGCTTGAGGAATGATACCACAACAAATATAGGCCTTTTTCTAGACGGTTTGCAGAATCTCACGTCTTTACTTTAGTAAGCCGAGAAGCAATACATAGATATTAAAATATTCCAAGCAAGATGGATTTTCATCATTATAAAATCAAGCAACAAAATGTCAATTGAAATGATTGCTATCAAAATGTTATGGATAAGTAATTGCATGGTATCTCGTAGACAGATGGGCCTTGCAGACTGGCTGGAGCCTATTTTTAACAACAGTTTCAGTTGGAGAGTTGTTGTTGCTAAGCCCGTCATCAACACAAACTACATTAACCTTAGCAGCCATGCCTGTGGGGCTCATTCTTCAATTTCTTAGAGAGAAATAAAGGTCCTGACTCAGGGCACACAGGCAGGCAGCATTGTTAATGGCTTATTTACTGGTTAATGGCTATACTGAACCACAACAGCAATTAATGTGGAAAAATGGCAATCAAACAGCCGGGTTTGGTGGAAGTTATTTGCTAACTTCATCTGGGCTTTGCATTTTTATACCTCTAACTTTGGCTCACTTTATGTGGAAGCTGGTTTACAGTTACTGCCAACTCAGGAAACAGGCTAGTATACACAACCTTATCCTCTCTTTCCTATAGGCCTACTCCAGATGCTGGTCTTTATGCAACGCTTTTCATTTATTCTATGGAATAAACTTTTGATTTAGCTTACCATCAACCTTTACTCGATGTTTTAGTATTCCAGATGATGAAAATCCAACAAAACAACTCAAAGTACAACACTTATTTGCTCCATAATATCCCTATTTAAGCTATTGTGTCCTCTTTTTTTAATCTCCTTTTCTTTCTCCCTCAATCCCTCTCCCAACAATCTCTGTCTCTCCTTTTCTCTGTTTCACTGTGGCTCTGTCTAGCCTTGTGAATACCATTGTTCAAGCAGTGAGGTGTTGAGGGCACTTTGTTGCTGACCATGGTGCTGAAAGACTCCTGCCTTCAAATTGCCAGAGTGTTCATTTCATGGTTCATATACCCCGGTCTCCATTTGTCAGGGCGCCATTAGTGTGGGTGCTTATTTCTTTAACCCCTTCCCTTACAAATGATAACAAATCAAACACACATTTGTTTCGGCTCATGGGGACGGCTCTCTGCCATGGTTATGATTGGGTACGTGTTGAGTGAGAGGTTATTTGAGCTGTGTGCCACCCTTGACCATTGTTCTACTTGCCGTTTTGTCTTTGAATTGCCCTTTCGAGAGGCCAGGTCAATATTGCAGTCATGTATGGTACTTAGTCATTGTAGTCATCATGGGATATGTACTGTACTCATTACATTGCAACGACTCACAACAGGCTTGTGATATTATGAACTTGGTTTCTCAGAATAGTGAGCTAGTTTCAAAGGAAAAGAGCCAAATAAGATGAAAGGGTCTTGACTATATGTCATGTCTCATGAAGCATATTATGCTCCTGAACTAGATGCTGCAGCTTTGCTATTTTAAATGTTCTTTGGTAACTAAGGCAATGTCACGATCGTCGTATGGAGTAGAAGGTGAGGACCAAAACGCAGCGTGGTTCAAATCAAATCAAATCACATTTATTTATATAGCCCTTCATACATCAGCTGATATCTCAAAGTGCTGTACAGAAACCCAGCCTAAAACCCCAAACAGCAAGCAATGCAGGTGTAGAAGCACGGTGGCTAGGAAAAACTCCCTAGAAAGGCCAAAACCTAGGAAGAAACCTAGAGAGGAACCAGGCTATGTGGGGTGGCCAGTCCTCTTCTGGCTGTGCCGGGTGGAGATTATAACAGAACATGACCAAGATGTTCAAATGTTCATAAATGACCAGTATGGTCCAATAATAATAAGGCAGAACAGTTGAAACTGGAGCAGCAGCACGGCCAGGTGGACTGGGGACAGCAAGGAGTCGTCATGTCAGGTAGTCCTGAGGCATGGTCCTAGGGCTCAGGTCCTCCGAGAGAGAAAGAAAGAGAGAATTAGAGAGAGCACACTTAAATTCACACAGGACACCGAATAGGACAGGAGAAGTACTCCAGATATAACAAACTGACCCTAGCCCCCGACACATAAACTACTGCAGCATAAATACTGGAGGCTGAGACAGGAGGGGTCAGGAGACACTGTGGCCCCATCCGAGACACCCGGACAGGGCCAAACAGGAAGGATATAACCCCACCCACTTTGCCAAAGCACAGCCCCCACACTACTAGAGGGATATCTTCAACCACCAACTTACCATCCTGAGACAAGGCTGAGTATAGCCCACAAAGATCTCCGCCACTGCACA
>NW_024606003.1:0-6316 GCF_018296145.1 Oncorhynchus tshawytscha | reverse complement strand
CAGGATGTCTTGAGAATAACCTTGTACAACCCAAACACATATCATTATCGTCATCAGTTAAGTTACTTTTTGCCATCTGCAGCATATTATGGGGACTGTCAAGTCTAGATATGATGGACCATCCAATAGTGTTGAATATCTACATCAAATCCCTACACGTTTGTTTTCATTTGTCATGTCATGTCTTTTCCATTACCCAAATAAGGATAGTTCCCGACTTGGAGTTAGGACTCTTGTGGGAACCGCAATTCCCTGTATGTCCCGGTCATGCTACTAAAATGTATGATAAATGTGAGTAGGAATGGCTTAGGCGGTTGCAGAGGTGTACATTATAGTGGGGTTTTAAGTTAAAGATTTATGTTCAGAGCCCTCCCGGGTGGCGCAGTGGTTAAGGTCGCTGTACTGCAGCGCCAGCTGCGCCACCAGAGACTCTGGGTTCGCGCCCAGGCTCTGTCGTAACCGGCCGCACAATTGGCCTAGCGTCGTCCGGGTTAGGGAGGGTTTGGCCGGTAGGGACATCCTTGTCTCATCGCGCACCAGCGACTCCTGTGGAGGGCTGGGCGCAGTGTGCGCTAACCAAGGTTGCCAGGTGCACAGTGTTTCCTCCGACACATTGGTGCGGCTGGCTTCTGGGTTGGATGCGTGCTGTGTAAGAAGCAGTGCGGCTTGGTTGGTTTGTGTATGACGCATGACTTTCAACCTTCGTCTCTCCCGAGCCCGTACGGGAGTTGTAGCGATGAGACAAGATAGTAGCTACTAAAACAATTGGACACCATGAAATTGGGGAGAAAAAGGGGTTAAAAAAAAAAAAATGATATACAGTGGGGCAAAAAAGTATTTAGTCAGCCACCAATTGTGCAAGTTCTCCCACTTAAAAAGATGAGAAAGGCCTGTAATTTTCATCATAGGTACACTTCAACTATGACAGACAAAATGAAAAAAACAAATCCAGAAAATCACATTGTAGGATTTTTTTTAATGAATTTATTTGCAAATTATGGTGGAAAATAAGTATTTGGTCAATAACAAAAGTTTATCTTCAATACTCTTTGTTGGCAATGACAGAGGTCAAACGTTTTCTGTAAGTCTTCACAAGGTTTTCACACACTGTTGGTGGTATTTCGGCCCATTCCTCCATGCAGATCTCCTCTAGAGCAGTGATGTTTTGGGGCTGTTGCTGGGCAACACAGACTTTCAACTCCCTCCAAAGATTTTCTATGGGGTTGAGATCTGGAGACTGGCTAGGCCACTCCAGGACCTTGAAATGCTTCTTACGAAGCCACTCCTTTGTTGCCCGGGCAATGTGTTTGGGATCATTGTCATGCTGAAAGACCCAGCCACATTTCATCTTCAATGCCCTTGCTGATGGAAGGAGGTTTTCACTCAAAATCTCACGATATATGGCCCCATTCATTCTTTGCTTTACACGGATCAGTCGTCCTGGTCCCTTTGCAGAAAAACAGCCACAAAGCATGATGTTTCCACCCCCATGCTTCACAGTAGGTATGGTGATCTTTGGATGCAACTCAGCATTCTTTGTCCTCCAAACACAACGAGTTGAGTTTTTACCAAAAAGTTATATTTTGGTTTCATCTGACCATATGACATTCTCCCAATCTTCTTCTGGATCATCCAAATGCTCTCTAGCAAACTTCAGACGGTCCTGGACATGTACTGGCTTAAGCAGGGGGACACGTCTGGCACTGCAGGATTTGAGTCCCTGACGGCGTAGTGTGTTACTGATGGTAGGCTTTGTTACTTTGGTCCCAGCTCTCTGCAGGTCATTCACTAGGTCCCCCCGTGTGGTTCTGGGATTTTTGCTCACCGTTCTTGTGATCATTTTGACCCCACGGGGTGAGATCTTACGTGGAGCCCCAGATGGAGGGAGATTATCAGTGGTCTTGTATGTCTTCCATTTCCTAATAATTGCTCCCACAGTTGATTTCTTCAAACCAAGCTGCTTACCTATTGCAGATTCAGTCTTCCCAGCCTGGTGCAGGTCTACAATTTTGTTTCTGGTGTCCTTTGACAGCTCTTTGGTCTTGGCCATAGTGGAGTTTGGAGTGTGACTGTTTGAGGTTTTGGACAGGTGTCTTTTATACTGATAACAAGTTGAAACAGGTGCCATTAATACAGGTAACGAGTGGAGGACAGAGGAGCCTCTAAAAGAGGAAGTTACAGGTCTGTGAGAGCCAGAAATCTTGCTTGTTTGTAGGTGACCAAATACTTATTTTCCACCATAATTTGCAAATAAATTAATAAAAAATCCTACAATGTGATTTTTCTGGATTTGTTTTCTCATTTTGTCTGTCATAGTTGAAATGTACCTATGATGAAAAGTACAGGCCTCTCTCATCTTAAGTGGGAGAACTTGCACAATTGGTGACTGACTAAATACTTTTTTGCCCCACTGTATGTTCATCATCTTCAGACTAGATGGAAGTGCTCCTGACCAAAAGACATGTCTGTAGTTGATCTGCTCTGTAGGATGTGCTTGAGTTAGCTGTGTGTGTGTTTGACTGTGTAACCAGGGTCAATGTGCTGCTAACAGCCTAGCTTCCTCCGCTGCCCTGTACTGGGTTCGAACCAGTGATCCTCTGCTTCACAACACACGTGACCACCATTGACAATGCTCCAAAGGGTTGAGCCACTCAAAAGTTTCCAATTTAATGGCTCCTTCCGCGACATTTCAAGCTAGCCGTGGAGTGAGCTTACGGCACGTCCTTAAAGCCGTTACAATTGCATAGAACATGTTTGAGCCTGAGGGATTTAAAGTAGATGTTTCAGTGAGCATTCAAGGGCAATGCGCATCCATCTTTAAAATCTAAAACATTTGCAGCAGCAACTGCTCAAAGTAAAACAATCAAGGAGAAGAGAGTCTGTGTTTGGGCAATACAGTAGTTTGGTTAGCGCTCCAAGCAATTCTAATTCTAATGTGATTTGTTCGATTTTCTTCCCCCCATCAATCAACACGGTGCATATTTACTGTAACTGAGCTCTATGTATATTTGAGAAAGACTCTTTATAGCCATGGCTGGTTGTATTCTCTCCTTGGAAGCGGAGTGTGATTAAAACAGACAATATAAGCGTATTGTATTTCCTAGGGGACTGGAAGGAATGTGAATGCATCATAACCATATTCCTCTAGTTAGGAACTGTTTCTGTTGCCAAGTCAGTGGATACATGGGATACCCTCCCTAACAGTGGCTCTGCACAAACAACCCAACTCCAACCAAAAACAGCCCCCAGAAAGAAGTTTGCCTCCTCCAAACCATTTGACATTTTTTTTTTTGTGAGAGAGAGAAGCATGTCGCTGGTGGGACTTTGGCCGGTACAATCCCTCCACTGTTAAAACAATGCCGCAGTTGTCTTCCATAACCTAATTACTCCCTCCAGGGGGAGAAAGGCAACAGCACAAAATCCCAGAGTTAGGGGTTCTGATCTCCACTCTGAAAGAAAAGGCCTCATTCATTTCCCTCCACCACACAGACGGTCTGTTTTTCATTGGTCTAGGATTGGGTTTAGTTTAATAGTTTAATTGCAAACTATCATGATATTGGAGTATAAAAGCTTTGTTTTATTTGGAGTCTGCTCCGTGATCTCTTATGAGAATGAGGAGCACTTTCTGTATTACCCCTAGTAAAACTAGTTGGGGTTTTGATTGAGGTCATTTGAACATATCTGACCTCTTGTCCTATGCCCATAATGTGTTGGAGCTGGAGACTAATCAGGATATCACTGTTGTCATGCTCTTGTTGATACAGGCAGACCGATACTGTAAAGGCACACAGAACTAACATGTCTTTCAGGTGCAACTTTTCTGTACAGCAGGCTAGGGAAAAAAATAAAACATCTTTGTTTTTCATCACCTCCATCATGTACTAGCACTGGAAGGTTGCTGAAACGGTATTACAGTAATTGAACACAAGGAAGTCTCTACAGGAAGAAGGGAAAGGGACGTGGGCAGTAGCGTTTACCAATAGGAAAACAGTGTTCATGTCTCTCACTCCCCAGAACATCACCCACCTCCTATTTCATTGCTTTTATTTATTTGTTTATGCAGACTCAGAAAATCAGAGCTGCCATTGTATGAAACAAGGCAA
Organism: Oncorhynchus tshawytscha; assembly: GCF_018296145.1. Classification (NCBI taxonomy): domain Eukaryota; kingdom Metazoa; phylum Chordata; class Actinopteri; order Salmoniformes; family Salmonidae; genus Oncorhynchus; species Oncorhynchus tshawytscha. The sequence continues at coordinate 2,213 of NW_024606003.1, read as the reverse complement.
GTTTACTATTGGATAGCCTTTTTTCTCAATGTTTATTGCTAACTCAGTCGGCTTAAAGAAGTATCTGCATTTGGTTATCTGGGGCTTTTCCTTCTATTATGTGGCACAGGCTTATAAACACAGAATAAATGAGTCATGATCTTCACATTCATTGACCAGAAGACTTTATGAGGATTTCTTTGGTTGACTTTGGCATGAATACAATTCATCTGTGTATTAGTTCAGCCCCACACTAATTCAGTTTGGTAACATTAGCTTTTAAGTGTAAGTTTTCTTTGTTGTCAGTTGGTTCATGTAAATATAAGGGGTATGCTCTGATACAGTTAGCGCCTATACAGTATGTCCATGTAGGCCTATTCTATGAACAGGCCACACAAGGAGATCAGACAGTGGTATGTCTCTGTGAGTGTTTGTGTTTAGACTGAGTTGCTTTCCTGTGCTGTGTGTGGCTGTGTCCGGCGTGTGTGTGGCTGTGTCCGGCGTGTGTGGGGCTGTGTCCGGCGTGTGTGTGGCTGTGTCCGGCGTGTGTGGACCCCGGCCCTCATTGTCGTCATCCTCAACGTTCTTCCGCCCTAGAGGGGACGGCAGCAGAGGAAGCTTAACTTTGCTGACATAAAGGAGGCTCTTCCTTCAGTCTCTCTACTGGTTGATTAACCCTCTCTGTATACCTGTCTGTCACTGGGACTAACCATGAAGCACGTCTGGGTTTCTAATCTCATGTTTGGTTCACTGCAACAACGACAATGATGACGATAGTACCATTATTACACAGTCATGATTTTATTTCAGATATATAGACATTATGCTTGAATGTATGGATGATGAAAGGGAATTGAGTCATTATCACGTCAATGACTGCTAGATAATGGTACCTGTGGGTTATGTGAGGCGGCTCTATTTAATATCATCACATGAATCATTTTCAACTCTTCCCTCCCTCTGTCTCTCCTCCCTTTTAACCTCTCTCTCTCTCTCTCTCTCTCTCTCTCTCTCTCTCTCCTCTCTCTCCTCATCTCTCTCTCTCTCTCTCTCTCTCTCTCCTCATCTCTCTCTCTCTCTCTCTCTCTCTCTCTCTCTCTCTCTCTCTCTCTCTCTCTCTCTCTCTCTCTCTCTCTCTCTCTCTCTCTCTCTCTCTCTCTTTTTAACCTCTCTCTCTCTCTCTCTCTCTCTCTCTCTCTCTCTCTCTCTCTCTCTCTCTCTCCTCTCTCTCTCTCTCCCTTTTAACCTCTCTCTCTCTCTCTCTCTCTCTCTCTCTCTCTCTCTCTCTCTCTCTCTCTCTCTCCTCTTTTTTAACCTCTCTCTCTCTCTCTCTCTCTCTCTCTCTCTCTCTCTCTCTCTCCTCCCCTTTTAACCTCTCTCTCTCTCTCTCTCTCTCTCTCTCTCTCTCTCTCCTCCCTTTTAACCTCTCTCTCTCTCTCTCTTTTAACTCTCTCTCTCTCTCTCTCTCCTCCCTTTTAACCTCTCTCTCTCTCTCTCTCTCCTCCCTTTAACCTCTCTCTCTCTCTCTCTCTCCTCCCTTTTAACCTCTCTCTCTCTCTCTCTCTCTCTCTCTCCCTCCTCCCTTTTAACCTCTCTCTCTCTCTCTCTCTCTCTCTCTCTCTCTCTCCCTTTTAACCTCTCTCTCTCTCTCTCTCTCTCTCTCTCTCCTCCCTTTTAACCTCTCTCTCTCTCTCTCTCTCTCTCTCTCTCTCTCTCCTCCCTTTTAACCTCTCTCTCTCTCTCTCTCTCCTCCCTTTTAACCTCTCTCTCTCTCTCTCTCTCTCTCTCTCTCTCTCTCTCTCTCTCTCTCTCTCTCTCTCCTCCCTTTTAACCTCTCTCTCTCTCTCTCTCTCTCTCTCTCTCTCTCTCCTCCTCTTTTAACCTCTCTCTCTCTCTCTCTCTCTCCCTTTTAACCTCTCTCTCTCTCTCTCTCTCTCTCTCTCTCTCTCTCTCTCCCTTTTAACCTCTCTCTCTCTCTCTCTCTCTCTCTCTCTCTCTCTCTCTCTCTCCCCTTTTAACCTCTCTCTCTCTCTCTCTCTCTCTCTCTCTCTCTCTCTCTCTCTCTCCCTTTTAACCCCTCTCTCTCTCTCTCTCTCTCTCTCTCTCTCTCCCCTTTTAACCTCTCTCTCTCTCTCTCTCTCTCTCTCTCTCCCCCCTTTTAACCTCTCTCTCTCTCTCTCTCTCTCTCTCTCTCTCTCTCTCTCTCTCTCCCCCTTTTAACCTCTCTCACACAC
>NW_024606002.1:0-6314 GCF_018296145.1 Oncorhynchus tshawytscha | reverse complement strand
TCTCTATTATAATATGACAGACCAGCTATATCTACTGTCTCTATTATATTATGACAGACCAGCTAGATCTACTGTCGCTATTATATTATGACAGACCAGCTAGATCCACTGTCTCTATTATATTATGAAAGACAAGCTAGATCTACTCTCTCTATTATATTATGACAGAACAGGTAGGTCTACTGTCTCTATTATATTATGACAGACCAGGTAGATATACTGTCTCTATTTTATTATGACAGACAAGCTAGATCTACTGTCACTATTATATTAGGACAGACCAGCTAGATCAACTGTCTCTATTGTACTATGACAGACCAGCTAGATCTACTGTCTCTATTATATTATGACAGACCAGCTAGATCTACTGTCTCTATTATATTATGACAGACCAGCTAGATCTACTGTCTCTATTCTAATTTGACAGACCAGCTAGATCTACTGTCTCTATTATATTTTGAAAGACCAGGTAGATCTACTGTCTCTATTATATTATGACAGACCAGCTAGATCTACTGTCTCTATTATATTATGACAGACCAGCTAGATCTACTGTCTCTATTATATTATGACAGACCAGCTAGATCTACTGTCTCTATTATATTATGACAGACCAGCTAGATCTACTGTCTCTATTATATTATGACAGACCAGCTAGATCTACTGTCTCTATTATATTATGACAGACCAGCTAGATCTACTGTCTCTATTATATTATGACAGACCAGCTAGATCTACTGTCTCTATTATATTATGACAGACCAGCTAGATCTACTGTCTCTATTATATTATGACAGACCAGCTAGATCCACTGTCTCTATTATATTATGACAGACCAGCTAGATATACTGTCTCTATTATATTATGACAGACCAGCTAGATCTACTGTCTCTATTATATTATGACAGACCAGCTAGATCTACTGTCTCTATTATATTATGACAGACCAGCTAGATCTACTGTCTCTATTATATTATGACAGACCAGCTAGATCTACTGTCTCTATTATATTATGACAGACCAGCTAGATCTACTGTCTCTATTATATTATGACAGACCAGCTAGATCTACTGTCTCTATTATATTATGACAGACCAGCTAGATCTACTGTCTCTATTATATTTTGACAGACCAGCTAGATCTACTGTCTCTATTATATTATGACAGACCAGCTAGATCTACTGTCTCTATTCTAATTTGACAGACCAGCTAGATCTACTGTCTCTATTATATTATGACAGACCAGCTAGATCTACTGTCTCTATTATATTATGACAGACCAGCTAGATCTACTGTCTCTGCTATATTATGACAGACCAGGTAGATTTACTGTCTCTATTATATTATGACAGACCAGCTAGATCTACTGTCTCTATTATATTATGACAGACCAGCTAGATACTACTGTCTCTATTATATTTATGACAGACCAGCTAGATCTACTGTCTCTATTATATTATGACAGACCAGCTAGATCTACTGTCTCTATTATATATTATGACAGACCAGCTAGATCTACTGTCTCTATTATATACTATGACAGACCAGCTAGATCTACTGTCTCTATTATATTATGACAGACCAGCTAGATCTACTGTCTCTATTATATTATGACAGACCAGCTAGATCTACTGTCTCTATTATATTATGACAGACCAGCTAGATCTACTGTCTCTATTATATTATGACAGACCAGCTAGATCTACTGTCTCTATTATATTATGACAGACCAGCTAGATCTACTGTCTCTATTATATTATGACAGACCAGCTAGATCTACTGTCTCTATTATATTATGACAGACCAGCTAGATCTACTGTCTCTATTATTTTGACAGACCAGCTAGATCTATTATATTATGACAGACCAGCTAGATCTACTGTCTCTATATATTATGACAGACCAGCTAGATCTACTGTCTCTATTATATTATGACAGACCAGCTAGATCTACTGTCTCTATTATATTATGACAGACCAGCTAGATCTACTGTCTCTATTATTATATTATGACAGACCAGCTAGATCTACTGTCTCTATTATATTATGACAGACCAGCTAGATCTACTGTCTCTATTATATTATGACAGACCAGCTAGATCTACTGTCTCTATTATATTATGACAGACCAGCTAGATCTACTGTCTCTATTATATTATGACAGACCAGCTAGATCTACTGTCTCTAGATCTACTGTCTCTATATTATGACAGACCAGCTAGATCTACTGTCTCTATTATATTATGACAGACCAGCTAGATCTACTGTCTCTATTATATTATGACAGACCAGCTAGATCTACTGTCTCTATTATATTATGACAGACCAGCTAGATCTACTGTCTCTATTATATTATGACAGACCAGCTAGATCTACTGTCTCTATTATATTATGACAGACCAGCTAGATTTACTACTGTCTCTATTATATTATGACAGACCAGCTAGATCTACTGTCTCTATTATATTATGACAGACCAGCTAGATCTACTGTCTCTATTATATTTGACAGACCAGCTAGATCTACTGTCTCTATTATATTATGACAGACCAGCTAGATCTACTGTCTCTATTATATTATGACAGACCAGCTAGATCTACTGTCTCTATTATATTATGACAGACCAGCTAGATCTACTGTCTCTATTATATTATGACAGACCAGCTAGATCTACTGTCTCTGTCTCTATTATATTATGACAGACCAGCTAGATCTACTGTCTCTATTATATTATGACAGACCAGCTAGATCTACTGTCTCTATTATATTATGACAGACCAGCTAGATCTACTGTCTCTATTATATTATGACAGACCAGCTAGATCTACTGTCTCTATTATATTTTGACAGACCAGCTAGATCTACTGTCTCTATTATATTATGACAGACCAGCTAGATCTACTGTCTCTATTATATTATGACAGACAGCTAGATCTACTGTCTCTATTATATTATGACAGACCAGCTAGATCTACTGTCTCTATTATATTATGACAGACCAGCTAGATCTACTGTCTCTATTATATTATGACAGACCAGCTAGATCTACTGTCTCTATTATATTATGACAGACCAGCTAGATCTACTGTCTCTATTATATTATGACAGACCAGCTAGATCTACTGTCTCTATTATATTATGACAGACCAGCTAGATCTACTGTCTCTATTATATTATGACAGACCAGCTAGATCTACTGTCTCTATTATATTATGACAGACCAGCTAGATCTACTGTCTCTATTATATTATGACAGACCAGCTAGATCTACTGTCTCTATTATATTATGACAGACCAGCTAGATCTACTGTCTCTATTATATTATGACAGACCAGCTAGATCTACTGTCTCTATTATATTATGACAGACCAGCTAGATCTACTGTCTCTATTATATTATGACAGACCAGCTAGATCTACTGTCTCTATTATATTATGACAGACCAGCTAGATCTACTGTCTCTATTATATTATGACAGACCAGCTAGATCTACTGTCTCTATTATATTATGACAGACCAGCTAGATCTACTGTCTCTATTATATTTTGACAGACCAGCTAGATCTACTGTCTCTATTATATTATGACAGACCAGCTAGATCTACTGTCTCTATTATATTTTGACAGACCAGCTAGATCTACTGTCTCTATTATATTATGACAGACCAGCTAGATCTACTGTCTCTATTATATTATGACAGACCAGCTAGATCTACTGTCTCTATTATATTATGACAGACCAGGTAGATTTACTGTCTCTATTATATTATGACAGACCAGCTAGATCTACTGTCTCTATTATATTATGACAGACCAGCTAGATCTACTGTCTCTATTATATTATGACAGACCAGCTAGATCTACTGTCTCTATTATATTATGACAGACCAGCTAGATCTACTGTCTCTATTATATTATGACAGACCAGCTAGATCTATTATATTATGACAGACCAGCTAGATCTACTGTCTCTATTATATTATGACAGACCAGCTAGATCTACTGTCTCTATTATATTATGACAGACCAGCTAGATCTACTGTCTCTATTATATTATGACAGACCAGCTAGATCTACTGTCTCTATTATATTATGACAGACCAGCTAGATCTACTGTCTCTATTATATTATGACAGACCAGCTAGATCTACTGTCTCTATTATATTTATGACAGACCAGCTAGATCTACTGTCTCTATTATATTATGACAGACCAGCTAGATCTACTGTCCAGCTAGATCTACTGTTATATTATTATGACAGACCAGCTAGATCTACTGTCTCTATTATATTTTGACAGACCAGCTAGATCTACTGTCTCTATTATATTATGACAGACCAGCTAGATCTACTGTCTCTATTATATTATGACAGACCAGCTAGATCTACTGTCTCTATTATTATATTATGACAGACCAGCTAGATCTACTGTCTCTATTATATTATGACAGACCAGCTAGATCTACTGTCTCTATTATATTATGACAGACCAGCTAGATCTACTGTCTCTATTATATTATGACAGACCAGCTAGATCTACTGTCTCTATTATATTTGACAGACCAGCTAGATCTACTGTCTCTATTATATTATATTATGACAGACCAGCTAGATCTACTGTCTCTATTATATATTATGACAGACCAGCTAGATCTACTGTCTCTATTATATTATGACAGACCAGCTAGATCTACTGTCTCTATTATATTATGACAGACCAGCTAGATCTACTGTCTCTATTATATTATGACAGACCAGCTAGATCTACTGTCTCTTATATTATGACAGACCAGCTTAGATACTGTCTCTATTATACAGACAGACCAGCTAGATCTACTGTCTCTATTATATTATGACCAGCTAGACCAGCTAGATCTACTGTCTCTATTATATTATGACAGACCAGCTAGATCTACTGTCTCTATTATATTATGACAGACCAGCTAGATCTACTGTCTCTATTATATTATGACAGACCAGCTAGATCTACTGTCTCTATTATATTATGACAGACCAGCTAGATCTGTCTCTATTATATTATGACAGACCAGCTAGATCTACTGTCTCTATTATATTATGACAGACCAGCTAGATCTACTGTCTCTATTATATTATGACAGACCAGCTAGATCTACTGTCTCTATTATATTATGACAGACCAGCTAGATCTACTGTCTCTATTATATTATGACAGACCAGCTAGATCTACTGTCTCTATTATATTATGACAGACCAGCTAGATCTACTGTCTCTATTATATTATGACAGACCAGCTAGATCTACTGTCTCTATTATATTATGACAGACCAGCTAGATCTACTGTCTCTATTATATTATGACAGACCAGCTAGATCTACTGTCTCTATTATATTATGACAGACCAGCTAGATCTACTGTCTCTATTATATTATGACAGACCAGCTAGATCTACTGTCTCTATTCTAATTTGACAGACCAGCTAGATCTACTGTCTCTATTATATTTTGACAGACCAGCTAGATCTACTGTCTCTATTATATTATGACAGACCAGCTAGATCCACTGTCTCTATTATATTATGACAGACCAGGTAGATATACTGTCTCTATTATATTATGACAGACCAGCTAGATCTACTGTCTCTATTGTACTATGACAGACCAGGTCGATCTACTGTCTCTATTATATTAGGACAGACCAGCTAGATCTACTGTCTCTATTGTATTATGACAGACCAGCTAGATCTACTGTCTCTATTATATTATGACAGACCAGCTAGATCTACTGTCTCTATTATATTATGACAGACCAGCTAGATCTACTGTCTCTATTATATTATGACAGACCAGCTAGATCTACTGTCTCTATTATATTTTGACAGACCAGCTAGATCTACTGTCTCTATTATATTATGACAGACCAGCTAGATCTACTGTCTCTATTCTAATTTGGCAGACCAGCTAGATCTACTGTCTCTGTTATATTATGACAGACCAGCTAGATCTACTGTCTCTATTATATTATGACAGACCAGCTAGATCTACTGTCTCTGCTATATTATGACAGACCAGGTAGATTTCTCTATTATATTATGACAGACCAGCTAGATCTACTGTCTCTATTATATTATGACAGACCAGGTAGATATACTGTCTCTATTATATTATGACAGACAAGCTAGATCTACTGTCTCTATTATATTATGACAGACCAGCTAGATCTACTGTCTCTATGTCTCTATTATATTATGACAGACCAGCTAGATCTACTGTCTCTATTGTACTATGACAGACCAGCTAGATCTACTGTCTCTATTATATTTTGAAAGACCAGGTAGA